>NC_142254.1:11795000-11925000 GCF_052056855.1 Sturnus vulgaris | reverse complement strand
ATTTCATGTTCAGGAAAAAATTAGGTTGGTGGGAAGTTAATTTTCTCTCCGCTCTCTGAAGCGTAGACAAGAATTTAATGATTTAATCATGATTGTTAGCTCTTTTGCAATCAATTTGTAATGATTGTGTAGCAACTCTCTTCAAGGGAAGCTGCATCAGGGAGGAGTATGCAAACAACTGTCTAGGAGGGTTGATTATAAATAGTATCACATGTCTCCAAAGCCCATTAAAATCTTCTTCATGGTGACGTAGTGATTCACACGTGTCATCTGGGCAGTCCTGAGAAAGGAGACCTGGGCTAGGTTGGCTTTGCCACGAGTATGGGAGCCCCCAGCTCATGTGGCAGTCCCTGAGTGCTGGTGGAAAGCAGAATGTATGGGCAGTGGTCTGTGTTAGCCACCCGTGGGCATTGTCTTCTCTACACACACCTCGCTTTTAATATATTACAGACGTTTCTATAGAGTGTGACTAGCGACAAATATTTCAGTTGCTTGATCTGAACTATGTAACAAATGGAAAAATGTTATTTTAGCTCTAGTTGTGAAGGAAGAACTTGCATTTGGTCCTTCATAACTCCTAGAAGAGATCCTGTTGACTGCCACAATCAAATGTGTCTTGCATATTTGAACATAGCTGATTTATCAGCTTAATAAAAATAATTTTTCTTTTCCTTTGGGAGAAAATTTGAACAAGACATGTTGCTTCATAAGTGGAATGAAGAATTTCTAATGAATGGGAAACCGACAAAAATACTGAGCAAACCCAACAAGCAAAATCTTTTAATAATTCCCAAACTGTCCAGGAATTTGGGTTGAAAGCAGCCCAGAAAATTATATCAGTAGGAGGAAGGGGGACAAACCAACAGTGGGTACCACACCAAATGCTGTGAGAATCTCCTGCGAGGGGACAGTCATGCAATAAATAGTTCAGCTTGCTGTGCCTGCCTCAGTGGGCTAAGGGGGACACCTTGAACCTCCTGTTTTCCTAGGACTTGGTGTTCTGACAGCTGCCTTCTGTTCCACTGGCAGGCACCAGCCAAGAGCCCTGAGGAGGGCATCTTCACAGCCCTGCTGATGTGCAGCTGAGGCACCTCAGTCTCTTCCAGCAGCTCCTAGGTGGAGGGAGACAATTTACTGTTAAGCTTGGAGCCCTATGGCTTTCTCTGTGTTGATGTAATTATATTGTATTGTTATGTTAACTCTAAATATTAGCTTTATGCCCATGCTGTTCTATTTAAATTAATTCTGTTTGTGTTCTGTGATGTTTTTGAGCCACAATTTTCTTCCTCCATACTGCTTCCACATTATGCTGATTTGTCAGCAGTACAGTTTTTCCTTTTCAACAGGATCCAGGAGCTGAGCTTAAGGTTTTATATTATTACAGTCTAGTCAAATCTAACATCAGTTTTACTAGTCATTGTTACAGGGCTGGCTCAGGTTGAGTTTGGTTCACGTTTGCAAATTAGCTTTTCAATGCACATATGCAGCCTTAGAAAAGAGGTGTACCAGCAACAGCACTGTTTGCATCAGGTTTATGAGTTGGCTTTTATTTTTGTTTTCCTTTCAAGTGCTCATTCCAACAAACATGTGTTTGTTTTCAAGCTGCACTAAACTTGTAATTTCTGAGAAGGGGAAGAAAAATGTGATATTTACTTAGATTTGAACCATGTTTCTCAGTTGTGATTTTTTTACCACATTAACTTTGTCAGCTGTGAGGGGCTTTAGTTCAGATGTGTGGCAATATGTTGGTTAGGGACAAGCTGTATGCTCAGGGAGAATCTCCCTTTTAATTGCACAGTGCATTCTTTTTTCCCAACCAAAATTTTCTATAGTTGGCACCAAATTTTATTTTTCTATCTTCCAGCCTTGTCAAGAGAGGACTCAGAATATTAGTCAAATAATGCTTAATTCCCTGATGTAGATACTTGATGATGTGCTTTTTGTCATTTTTCTTCTGGGACTGAAGCCTTTTCAGTTGAAATCATTATTATTTCTGCTAAGGGTCAGGGAGGCTAAACAGCTGTTGGTGATCTAATTACAAGGGTTTGCAGAGCATCATTTCAAGTTTGCCTCACCCGTTCAGACCCATTCTAATTGCTATTGCTACTCAACTAAGCTGATCTTGAAATAAACCTTTGCAGGGGTCTGTGGGTGATTTCCACATGCATGTGTCCTGGCTAATCCATATCCAGCCAGTCCTACAAAATCTGTGCACATTCTTGGAAGCTTTGACTTTTGAAAGATGAGGGAAGGACAGAAGTATTTGCCATAACAAGCAAAATGCAGTTGCATATAAACAATGCCTTCTGTTATATGAATTAGCTCCCGTGCTATGAAATGCAATTACAGCACGGAAACCAAAGTCTGTCATCAAAGACTTTGTATCAACTGTTTAGTTTTGTTAGTTGAACCTCACAAACCTTGATGGTATCTTTTGTATTTTTGAAAACAAGAATTTTCTTTGAAAATAAATAATTGCATGGAGAATTATATTTATTATAAGATCTGAGCAATGCCATTTAGATAAAGTCTATTTTTGTTTTCCTCCTAGCACTTGCATTGTTTTGTTTGTGAGCTTGATGTAGGGAAGAGAGAGATCAGGGAAGGAGAGGGAAGGCAGATAGTGCTTCCCTCATAAAATATACAAGGAGCTGTGTGTACAGAAGTGTCTCTATGAATCTGTTTATGGCTCTTTGTGACTGACTGGCTAAATTACAGTTTCATTGTTCTAAACCCCTGAGGACTTTTCCAGAGATGTTGTAACTAAAGCTGTGCATGTTGTGAAGCTCTTCCTACCTGTCACAATCAGCTGCAGATACAACTAATTTACCTATTTTAGTTAACCTCTCCAGGAGCAATGTAATTACCCTTTAAAAATCATGGTTGTCGTTGGGGAAATAATACGACATTTTTGGTTATTTCTGCCAGGCATGCACACAGTGGTTTAAAGCAGCTCCTGGTTCCAGCAGCACTGGCATGGCCTTTGAACTGTGTTGTGTTTAGAAAAAAACAGAAGTGTTGAAAAAAGTTTTCCCTTTTTAATCTGTTCTCCAGAGTACTTGGAGACAGTGGTCCCACAGGACAGCTCAGTGCTTGTGCTCCTCTTCCAGACAAACCCCTCTGCACCCTCCCAGCAGCACTGAGAGCTGGGAACTCCTGAAATGTTCCCAGAAATTGTGGTCTGCTAGAACGGCTGGCAACCTGTGTTGGTACTGTCTAATCAGTGATTTGGGGTGTAATTCTTTGTATCAAAGCTCTGGCAGCCCTGGCAATGCTATAGGGGAAACACTCTGAGGTATATTAAAGTTATAGAAAGGGTTTTGAGGTTCAGCTGCTTTTCAAGGACTGTTAGGTTCTGACTTTACTGTGTCCTGTCTGTGCATGTGCAATTGTACAGACATGTCTCATCTGAGGAAATAAAACTTGCCTACACTGCAAAAGTGCTGTCTCATATTTCTCAAGCTGGACACTTATGGGAAATAAATTCTTGAAAAGATTTTCCAGAGCAGAGAAACCAAGTTCTGTCACATCTCTTGCCTCGTGACTGTACAAATCTCTCACATCTATTGCCTCTCTGTGTCAATGGGATTCTGCAGCCCATCTGCAGCTTCAGAACACTCACAGCATGCACTGCTGGCTGCTTTCTATTCCAACAGCAATTCCTGGGTGGAACAACCTCATGGAGGGTCTCCTGCCCCATCTTGGTGCCTTCCCTGCTGTTAAAACAACAGGAGAGTGGTTATTTTGTTTTGCCTCTGTTGTGCCAGCCATGGAAAAATGACCTCATGATTATTTTGATTTTGTGCCATTTAGGGACTACTTATGGATAAAACTGTGATAAATCTTCAGTGCCATAACTGCTGTATTGTAACTGATGTCTCTCTGGGAGCTTCCTGGGAATATAAGGAAATGCTATGGGCCTTGTGCACTGCAGTATCAGCATTTGTTTGATGTATTTTTCAAGCATTGTTTGGTTTCAGGCACAATGGTGATGGGGTTTAGGTCTTTAAGATTCAGAATAGCAACAATTTTCTTTAACAGACAGTAGAAATTCACTAATTCATACTAATGACTTTAAGAGATTTGTTTTATGGTAACACTTCATAAGGTGTGAGTAGATGACAGTAGTATATTTTGTGAAAATAATGAAGTCTTAGTGATATGAGACCATTTTACTACTTGCTGCTATTAAATCTTTGTAGAGAAGTAGGGAGAGGTCTATTTTTTGCAGAAAATCGTAAAGTTGGATGGAGAAATGCAGTTTATTAGGCAGTGTAAGAAAAAAACGTCCTCCCTCATCTACCTCCAAGCACTCCATTAATGCTTTTCCCCTCCCACAGCAGTCTCTGGGTGCCCATTCTTCTGAAGATGAGACAGGGAGCTGGGAACTCTGCCACAAACTAAGGTTTTCTTTTCTGAAAATCTTCACCGTAGTAACTTGCCTAATGACTTATTTTCCTATAAAGAAAATGCAATGTTAAATGGGCGCAAATGCCTCTCTCTTCAGAAGGTGAGGGCTAAAACACCAGGTGCTACAAGGCTGCACGAGAAAAGCACTGCCTCATGTCGAGCAGAGAAGTCCTTGCCGTGCCCCTGGGCAGGTTGGAATGTTCCCTTCCCGGGAAACACCTTTGCTGTGAGGGCAGCTGGAGTGGAGTGAGACACTGCTGCTGTCACTGAGCTACTCCATCCTCCAGTCCTTACTACATGGGACCTACACTGTGGAGCAGGACCATCCTTAAAGCTTGCCCAGCATCCAAGCAATTTATTCTCACCAGCAGGATAAGCAGTGGCTGGAAAGGTGAGAGCTGGAAGCAGGACCTTGGTCTGTGCCAGCTGAAATTTTGTCACTGCAGGGGCCTGGCACAGGCAGCACCAGTGCCTGTGGTGCCACTGTGCCAGCCCCTGCCACACATGCATTGCTGGAATTGCAGGCTAGCAGTGTAAACTGGCAGGGCAGAAAATTGTCTTAGACCACAGGGATGTTGCAGCTGAAAATATTTTAAATATTTTCTTTAATTTAAGAGATTATTCCTACACAATGCTATTTTCTGGTGGACTGGTGCAATGCTGTGGTACTAATCATAGACTGGGTTTTTTTCCTTTCTCCATAGTCATGCTATCAGGTTTTTGTAATAGGACCCAATAGCTCTTTGGTCATCTCTTCAAAATTGACTGTACCCTCCATTTTCTTCCACTCATCTTTGAAGATTTTTGGCATCCCTTGTTCATAGGCTGCAAGTTCGGGTCAAGCTTTTGAGTCTCCTAATCACTCAGTTCTGGCATAGTCCTGTTGCCACTAAAGCTTCTTTTCATGCCTATTTAATGCCTCAGAAGTGCTTTCAAGTGGTCTTTGATAAATCATAGTAAGTGTTATTCCAGTCACTCAATAGCAGTACCTGCTGGAGTCTTTTTTAGCTCCCAAGGCAGCTGTTCCCTCTTGCCTTATTTTACCAGTGACAGTAATTCATTCCACTTGAGCTGACTAGCTTATTTCACATTTATTTGCACATTATGAGCAGTGTCATTCTACTTACCCTTCAGACAGTAAATGGTTTGAAAAATGCAACTGTAACAAATATTAGGCATGGGTAGGGGAATAGGAAAATGTAACCTTTACGTTGGGGGTCCAAATAAAAACATAATGAATAAATAATATTTTAAAATTATCTCAATCATCGAGTGTATGCAAAAATCAAAGGTGCTGCATAAACTGGCATTATTCCTTTGAGAATACATTTCTCTTTCCCACCATCTAGTTTAGCTTCCCTAGAGTGGAGTTAAATAAAATATTACCCATCAGGTCAGGAAAATAATTAGTCGTGCATTATTGCCTCCTTCCCAAGCAATCAAACTTGACCCATATATATTATGTACGTTTGCAGCCTGCACATCTGGGAAACAGGATGTATACAAACAGATGAATGTGGGCTCCATGTTTGCATACCAAGACAGCTCTCCTACTGCTCTCTACAGAAAAGACAAGCTGAAAAAATATCAGAGGAAAAGCAAATCATTTTTGTTTTGGTGTCCTGAAGTAATTTCTTTCAAGTAATCTTTTGCTGGCTGTGGCAAGTAGTTATGAAAATACCATAACTTAATATGATGGCAAGTTTTCCCCTTGTACATGACAAATTACAGAAGTACAAATAATCATGCTGCTCTCAGCAATTTATTAACGGGCTTTTTGCTTTTGTAATGAAGATAGACAACAGAATATCAGATAGGAAGGAAATAAGATAGGGATATTCCAAAAACTGGAACATCCCTGGTGCAAAATTAGGACGGTCTTATGCAGCTCTTATGAGGATGAAATTTTGTTAAGGTCCCAATTCTCGGAGTCAAGGAAATATTTTTAATTTTCATTCATTAGCAGATACATTTCTAGCACTCACAGCTTCCAAAACCAGCTAAGAAGTCCCACGTATTTATCAGCTGGACTTCATGATAGCTGTGCTGTATATTGGCTAGCCCAGCCTGACTCATGGCTTCCAAATATTGCAGTGATAGTGGCAAATAGGAGACATACAGAAGTGGAGCTAAAAGAGAGAATGGTGCAGGCTCAGGGTAGTCTCTTCTCAGTACTGAGGATTCTGAATCATTCCAAGGAAAAGAGTGGCCTGGGGAGATGGGCACTACTGACCTTGCTCTAGCAGGGGTTTGCAGCTGAGGGAACACCTGCCTGTGCCAGAACTGAGGGAGGGAGGGCAGGTGATCTACAATGTGGTTAAGCAGTGGCCTCAGCCTCAGAAAATCAGGGGTTTATTTCTGCTGAATCTTAGAAAATTGTGTACAATGGCTTGGTTTTCCTTATATTAAGAAAAAAAAAGAACGAATTAAACCAAGGAATGTTTTTTGGGGCAGTGAGTCCCTGAGGATAAGAGCAACTTTCACACTAAATGTCACCCAACCCTGGTCAGCTGAGTGAAGGCAACTGGTCTTTTACAAAAGGGCTGTGTTCTGTGTAATCTCCCAGGACTTTAACCACATCTGGTGTTTCTAGATGCTGCTGAAATATAGGAAAATTATAGCACAGCACTTCCATCAGCAGTGACTGAGTGACAGAAATCGTGGCTGAGATCCTGCATTCAAGCTGTGCCACATGCAGTGCCTGGATAAGCAGGAGAGTTTACTATAACCAACACTCAGTGCAGTCATCATCTTTCCATCTCCATGTCAAATGTTTTGTCTATGAAATGTAAGCAAGGGTCAGAATCCTAAACATTTCTGTCCTCTTTTGGCAGAACTGACCATTAATTTACTGCAGTGCTGATGTAAAGTCTTCTTGGGAGAAAGGGCTCTGTCTAGGAGAAAGTATTGAAAATTTGAAGACGGAAATTGGAACCATCCCTTGCCTAAGTCCATGCATAACAGAAACTCAGAGCTTTGTCTCCAACAAGTCCAGCCAAAACAGAAAATACTGCTTCCAACTTCCTGTTCCTAAAGATGCTGATATTCATGGTAATAATATGAAGGCAGCTATTGCTGAGAAAATTGGGAAGACCCGAGAGCTTATCTTTGAAATTTTCATTGCTGATGGACAGGGTGATGGTGGTGAGCCTAGCAATCCCTGCTTCAAGAACTTTGCTGCTTGCAAGTTATATTGGTATCCTACTGATTAGGATCCTGAAATCACAGCTGAAATGCTGTATTCTGTTTAGACCAGCCAAAATTCTATCTCCTATCCTGCAGGATTTTTTGAACTATATCTTCTGTTTCCTTGCTCTTTGCTCTGTGGTTATATACTTCGTTTGCCTTGTTCATTGCTAAAAGTTGTTTTTTTATTTCTAGTTTTCAATACGGTTGGCATCTTCAACCAAAAGTTCACATTATGTTGTTGCCCTTGAAACTATAGCAATAACCCTTTAAGTTAGAAGATTTTGGGAATCTTTCCTTTGTGGTCATAGAGTAATTAAACAGGGCTGTATCTTTGAATGTTGTAGGATTTAGGGACTGTGCATTTTCTGTCCTATGCTTTTAAAAAGAAAACATAATTATATATTAATTGGAGACATGCTTTGGAAAAAATGTCTGTAATGAAAATTTGCAATGCTTTTCCTTGTTCTAGCCTAGCACAGGACCTCTGCCATGGCTCAGTACAGAACAGATGTGCAGCAAACAGGCTGTTCCCAACAAACCTGGCTGCCCTTCCCAGTTTTGCTGCAAATTGCTTGCATGGCTTTGAAATTCTTCACTGTGAGGGTGATGAGGCCCTGGCACAGGTTGATCAGAAAAGCTGTAGATGTCCCTTCCCTGGAGTGCAAGGCTGGATGGGGCTGGATGGAGTAACCTGGCTTAGTGGAAGGTCCATGGCAGGAGGTTGGAATGAGATGAGCTTTAGGGTCCTTTGAACCCCAGCCATTCCATGATTCTCCTCCACTTTGTGGACAGTGAGGGAAGATTTGCTTGTACATCCTTAGAAAGCATGGTTGTGGAGGTGCATGCTTTTAAAACTGCAGTGTCCCTGTTTGCAGCAGGAACAAAGCAGGAAGAGAGGATATTGGATGTAATTCTATTTCTGAGAGTTTAACTCTTAAACACTAGACAAATGGGTAGGGATTTAGCAAAGTGACAGGATTTGGTTGCCTCAAATCACATAGGCACTATTGAAATGCCTATATCCAGGGAGCAGTAGCAATATGAGCATGGAGTGTCTCTGCTCATTTTTGGGGAGTGACAACAGTGAGATGTGGAGGGCAGTGATTGCACACTCAAGTCTGTTTCCTTGTGTGGCTTCAGCTCTGTGTATGTCAATGCTTTGTTTGCTCCATGTTCTTCTGTCAGACAAATATTGCCCTTTGTGTCAATCTGTGATGTGGTGATTATTCTTAGACCACATTTATGGTGTTGATGTGCATCTTGGGGTGTGTGCATTAATGTCAGCAAGCTGATGAAACAGCAAGGATGCACATTGGAAAAACACATTCTTTTCCAGCCTCAAGAGAGGCCTGACTTTGCTTTTATAAATCCTTCATTGTAGCACTCAAACTTCTTGGCTGGTACCGAGTGCGCTGCATTTTGGAGTATATGCACAAACGTACACACAAATATAGAAAATGTTTCTTTTGGCTATTTCCCATGTGGTTTAATTTTTCACAGGTCTGTAAAATTTCTTGTGCAAATTCTGTTTTCGTAACTTTTATTGTATCTTAAAAGTAGAGTTTTGAATAATTGTTAAGAAAATTTTATTCCAATCCCTTTTAAGACAAAATTTTTGGTTGATAATGATAGCACAGGGAGCTGTTACAACTCTTGGTTTTGAAAGTAAGTCTAGAAACGTTTTTTCTACTAATGGTTTATATTTTGAAAGCAGAGGGAATGACTGCCACCTCTTTTTTTGTTGTTTTTTTCCTCTGCTTTCCCCTTACTATCTCTAAAGTGTTTATTCTCCTGCAGAAATTATAGTAGCTGTCACAAACCCTGTGAGTCTACAGCTCTGAGTTAGCTCCTAATCCCAGTATTCTTTTCCTCTTCTCTCATGTCACATCTGCCTGTGCAGTTTGTATTCCAGTTGTAAATTCCAATTTGATTGACTGTGGGCATCTTTTGAACTCCATAAATGCCAAAATGCCAGTGTTTCCCTATGTAACTTAGTATTATGTCTGTGTCCCGAGCCACTACCTCAGACGTTGTAGAGATCGAGATTTACTCTTTTTCTTTGTCTGAACTTTTTTTTACCCCTAATACAGTTCAGCCCTGTGGTCTCTCTTTTCTCTGAAGCTCAGTCAGCAGGCTGAGATAGTGGCTCAGTCCATAGGAGAAAGAGTGACAGATACGAGCACAAAAAATAATTAACTTGTTGTTTGCTGTTTCCAAATGTAATACCACACTTCAAACAAGACATTGCTATTCCATAGATCACAAAGATTGAGTGCAGATTAAATTGTTGTCTTATTTATCTGTGGTAGCCCTTTGTATGAGCCAAGCTCCAAGCATGGACAAGAAAAAGTCCTTCCTGTAAGTGTTGTACATAATAAAGACAGACAAGTAGAGAGATACAGGAGAACAGGAAAATGAGAGAGGCAGATTTTATGTATGTTAATATAATGAGCATGGTAACATTGCTTTTGCAAAGGATTTGAAATATGGATGGAATGAGAACCTGCCCAGTGCTTTCAGCTGAGTCACACCCGTGGCCATAGCTCTAGTCTGTGGTTGTAGGATGTGATTTCAGGCACAGAAGTGATGAGGGAAGAAACTGATAAATGAGTAGAGAAGTGGGTCTTGAATAGAGAGGTGGATTAATTCCTCTGTGGAAAATACAACTGTGTGGTAGAGAAGACATTCATGAGGATGAGTGTGCTGTCTCTATTCAGTGTCCCTCATAGAGGCACTAATGCTTCTCTTATTTTTCTGATTTTTCTATACATCCTCACTCTTCATCTACCACTGCACCTACTGCTACTTTTCTTTCATACAAACTCTGATCCCAACACATCTTCATTTTTCAAGGTATTGTTGCTATGAACCACTTCTTTTATCATAAAAAAGTAAAGGAAAACAGGAAGAATTAAGAAGGAATATGTTTACTACTGCAATGTACAACAGTCCCAAATGCAAATTCCATTTTAGGTTAAACCAGAGCAGCAAAGAAAATGGTGTGAAAGAGTCACTGTATGAATCTAGATTTTTCCAACACTGATTCATTGGGTTTTTTGAAATTCCAAAGCCTGATTTAAACGTTTTGAAGACTGAACTACCATCTTTTCTATACATACATATGAAGGTATTTACTCAATGTGGCACAAATCCCAAAATATGTGGCTGTAATTTTAGTACAATATCTTTTCCTATGACATCCTTTTTGCAGACCTCAGCAGAAATTTTAAAATTCAACAGAGACAGAGTTTTTTTCCCCTCAAATTAATATTAGATTTTTGTGATTTCTATTGGCTATAATTAAGTAATGAAAAATGCAGGGGAGTGTCATGCCTGGTTTATTTTAAAATTTCTTTTTCTTTCTCCTTTTTTGTTTTCCGGTCTAACTGCTTATACGGCCCTTTGTAATTTCATTATCACAGTGGTTCAAAGACAATGGTAAAAGATGACAAAGAGTGAAAGGAATGTTCAAAATCCAAGTCCATAAATGGGTTTTCTTGGGACCATCACAAAGGCTCTATTGTGCTACACATAAGAGACAGAAAGGATACGTGCCCACCCTCTACCAGAAAACGCTGCAGACTTTTCTGCAGGGCATTTGCTGGTGCAATAAAACCTCTGAAAATATCCATGCTTACAAAAACCTTACTTGTAAGATGCTACAGCGTTTTCTGCATTTTTTTTCCCCACTAATATTTCAAATAATTGCCCTAGGTAATGTTTGCCTAGGTAATATTGGTGTGGACAGACAGCATTATCTGTGTCCTGCAAAGTGCTCCTGGCCTGAGAGGAAGTGTTCCTGCTGTGCTTGTTGTGGCCTGTGACAGTCACGTTTTGGAAGCTGTGCTTGAACTGGGTTGGATTTTCAAGGTCAATAAAAATATTGGGCTGTAGGAGGGGGAGTGGGAGACCACCAGCCTCATTTTTGCTTGTGGCTTCTTAGTTCAAAACTCTCCTGATGCATTATCTGAGTGAGTTTTTGGGTAAAAATGTATTAATGCTCTCTTATTCAGTGCAGTTCTATTACCTATTCATCAAAAATATTGCTTTTGTGCATTTTTCATTATAAGATTCAACATTACCAATGTTAATAAAGAGAGAACTCCTTTTCTTTCCTTAGAAATAGAATATGTAAAGACATTGCCTCTTTGATGTTTCTAAGCCAATACAATATGTATTTGAATGAGGATAAAAGTCATTCTTTTAACAGAAGATCATCCAAGTCATTTCTGATGAAACTCAAGAGAAGATTTTTTTTTTAAGAAATGCTTAGAAATTAAGATAAAAAAGGGGGGAACACCACTAGAAGTAACAGCTAGTGGAAATAAATCACATATTTCATAGTATTTCATGTAGGCTCACAGTGACATCAGCCACTTTTGGTGTGATGAACTGTTCAGCAGCAGATGCCTTTCTTTCAAAGGAATGATACCTTGCTGTCACAGGCAGGTACTTAATGTGATGCTGTCCTGAACTGTGAATATACAGCAGGCCAGGTTTTGGGTGTCTCTCCCAGAATTTCCCATGCTGCTAGGGACTCCCACGCCAGTGGCTACTTTTCTCGTGTGGGAATTTTTATTGTGAATTTTCCACTGAGAATTGGACCCTAAATGACTCGCTGTTCAAGAGTTACTATAAATTTGGAGCTAATAAATTTTATGAGGCCTGTGAAGCCTCGGGACTGGGAGGTTTCTTGAGTGCTGTCCCAGCTCAGTAGTGTCTGACCAACCCTTCCCCTGTGTAAGGCACAGGGCAGTGTTGTGTCTCCCATTTCTGCTTTATCAGCTTCTGTGCTGGCTGCAGGGAGATGCACTGAGGGGGATGTAAGGGGATCAGACACTTCCTAATTTACTGTCTCTGAAAATCTGTCTGAAGTTTGATCATTTGGCCAAAATATGAGAATGTACCACGGAATAATTAGCAGGAAAGTTTTCTCAGAGCACAATAGACATACTGAACAGGAGGGGCAGCTCACACAGAATTCTTCTTGTTGCACCAGCCTTCGTTCCTGTAAATGGAAACCTTCCCGTGGACAAGGGCAGTGTCCTGACTCATTCCCTTGCTCTGCACTGTTTAAGTAGCTGGGTCTCTGCTGTGCAAAACAGGATTCCTAGGAGCACTGCAACACTATCTGGGTTTGACTTTCAGGTGGATTTATATTTTTGGCTGCAGCAGGAGAGTTTGAGCTTCTATTGATTGTCAGGGTGTCTGGAGAGACAGCTCTGGGGGTTTCAACACAGTGAAACTGATTTTGCAGGGCTGATGCCTTGGTTTGTAGCTGTTGGGTCTATTTTTTTTTCTTACGTTTAAAATGAACTTATGAAAATGGATGTATTGTTGTCAGGAGAATAAAGGTTTCTTTTCTCTCAGTACAGAGATGTTTTCTGAGGTGAGCTAGACATCAGTGGCCAGACATAATATCCCCAGCTCACAGCAAGTTGAATGTGTTTTCTTGGCTCACAAACCTGTGCTGTGTTGCCTGAGCAGACTGAAGCAGCCTCCCAAAAGCCGTGGTGTTTGCCAGCCAGCTGCCTTTACAACTCACCCAGTGGCATGCAGACCTCTTGTTCTCAGTGTATTGTTTTAAAAGTCTGACCTTTAACAAACTGGAAGCCACTTTAAGAAGGTTCTATGTCTACAGGATTCTTATTACCTGTAAAGTGCTGTGCCCACTCTGTACCAATGGCTGAGGCATGTTCTTGGGCTCATCAGGTCTATTTGCAGCAGAAAGTGTTTCTGGGTGTAGCTGAGGGTTTAAAACGGAATCAAAACATCCAGTACCTGATTTTTTTGTAATCTGTTGGTATTGCTGAAAGAAAGAAACAAAGAACAACCTAAACCTTAAAATGTATTTCAGTGGTGTAGAGAAACAAAAACACAGACCAGAAACCTCCTGTGAGGGGCAGGTGATACATGGGCATAGTGGGGAAATGTTATTCTCCCGTTCCCTCCTGCACACACATGCCAGTAGAAAGGCTGGCAAAGCAACCCAGTAACTGAATGATGCTACTGCAGTTTCTAAGACTCTTGGACTGACTGGGCAATACTAGATATTGTCCCTATTTTAATTATTTAATGGCTCTCCTATCATGGAAGAAAACAAAATCGTTTCATTCTCTATAGATAAAAGAACATAAACACTGGGTTGAAAAAATCTATAGAAGAAAGATGGGAAATAGATCTGTTTCACTTTTAAAGCAGCCCCTTGAATTTAGACAATACCAGGCAAGCAGTCACCATTTGGAGAGGCTGAGACACAAAACTTGATTGTTCTGAATATTTATTAGAAAATGTATTGCAACAGCTCTGATGAGAAACAACCTACTATTCTGCATCTTGCATAAATCAAACATGCCTGCCATTTTCTAAATTATTACATTACAAACCATGTTGTAATTACAAAACTTTAGTTGTTCCATTTATAATCTCCATGGTTTATTGTATTATTGGTTGGACTTGAAAGCTGAGGCTTAGAATTTATGAAGTCCACTAAAATATTATATTCCCCTTCCTTTTCTCCTGATGATCAAATGACTAAATCAATTGCTGGGGCAATGCCAATGGTATTAGGATCAATAATATTGTGAAATTTATTGTACATTTTTGTTGCTGTATAAAATTAGATTGCAGAGTTTATGAATGTTTATTCTTCTGAGCACTGGATGTCTGGTTTGTCTGAAACATACATTACAGAAGTTTGGTCTTTGTTACATGAACATTTCACCTGCAATGCTTTAAATGTATGCTCTTAAAAATTAATGTTTGCATTTTCAATGTTTCATCCAAATTAATTTTGATAGATATTTGGTGTTTTCAGACCATGAATTGACTCCAGAGTGCTTGCTTAGGTGTCTTACTGAATTTGGAAATTCCATTCCAAGCTAATGGAACCTTTCTTGATAATTTTTCTTGATTTGTGCATGGTCTTTTGTATCAGATAATCTCCCTCTCTCCTCAGATTGGCTGCTTCAGATGGTTTAGATGAACGTGCACTGAGACTTATTTTCACAGTTGTTTCAGCCAGCTCTCTTAAGCTTTGAAAAACAAGCATTTATATTGCATCTTTAACTTTCCATGGAGGGGCTAAAATCCCCTTTGTCTTTGGGTACAATCCCACTGCAGAGCCGGTGTGAGGCTGTTGGTGTGAAGGTTTCAGCCTGCCTGTGGTGAGCTCTGGCAGGTAAAAATATCTCAGTTGTCAGCAAGAGAATGGGTTTTAACTTCTTACTGAGCCCTGGAAAGGATGGGCCAGTGGCCATGGCATGTGCTGTGTGTAGACAGCCATGGCTTCTCTGGAGTTTTCCTTGCTGCTCTTGGGCAAACATCCCTGCCATGATCCCAGCTACTAACATCACTTTGGAAGTAATGTTTCTTCTCCATTAAAACTGAGCTAATATTCCTTACAAATGTGTTTCAGGACTGCTTTAAGAATTGCAAGCCTCTCTAATACTTCAATAATTTAGAGCAGTTAAGCTGTGTAGGAGGGGAGGGGAAACTGTATTAAAAATATTTGCTTTGTGTGACAATCTTTCTGTGAAGCTTTAAAATTCTTACTCTATATTAACTTTTTTAGCTGCTTGGAGTGCCTTTGCAGTTAGCATGCTCAGTTATGATTATGTAAATACAAGTTGGATGGAGAAAAATATGTTACTGCTACTTGCTGTGACAGTAACATAAGAGGACAACATTGAGATTATTTTTTTCTGCTTCGTCTTTCTTGAATGCGATATCTTTATTTTTAAAATGGCATTGAAAATTCTGTCTGAAATATTTATAAAGCACAGATATTGCATAAGGGAAGAACTAAAAAAAGGAGTTAGGTCCTGGTAGTTAGCTCTTAAAGTAGAGGATGTAATTCCCCAATTATCTTTCAAAAATTAAGCTTTTCAGAGGTGATATCTATTTAATCCAACTAGAGCTTCCCATTGCTGAAATCTGACCTTTAAAAATCTTTATTTGAAAGCATTAGCTTTGCCATTTGTATGAAGGCAGCAAGCTACCCAGTAACAGGTAAGAACATGAGTGGCAAGAGCATTTGTCTGGAATGGGGGAAGCATGGAACTCAAGTGCCAGCTTCTTACATCCCAGAAGAACCCTCAGTTACTTGGTAATAGGTTATTATGAAATATTCCTGTGTTTCTTTTTCCTTTTTTTACTTAACCCTCCCCAAACAAACTCAAAAAGAAGAAAGAACAGACACTGAAACACCTCTGTATTTCATGCTGAAAAAACACAACTCGCTATTATTCCTTGCCAAGTTAGAAAAATGCGTTTTTGTTATTTTTGTGAATTTATTTGTGTATAGGTAACTTAAAAAAAACAATACTGCCATCATGCAGGTGCCTAAATCTGTTTTAAAAATATTTCCTTTTGGGACTCCTGGTTGAACTGGGACTACACAAAAAAATTGAAATGTTGTGGTAAAAGGTAAGCCAGCACTGGAAGCCAACTTGCACACCAGTGTCTGCTCCAGGTCCTCTGGGAGCTAATTCACGGTGCATCTTGGATGCTATTTAGGTCAGATTTCTCCTAAAAATGGGTTATTCTGTAAGTTACTTCAAATTCCTGCAGTCTGGGCACCTTGGGGCTTGCAGGTCATCTTGTATTTATTGAGTACAGCTCCATCTTGGAAGTCAATCAATGGTGTCTCCTTAGTGGATATTGACTGGGGAGGTGGCCCATGAAAACCTGTCAAATATCCTGAAGCAGAGACCTGAACTAATTGGAGTGTAGTTGTGTCATTCCTTTATCCATAGTTACAGGATGCTGGACTGTAAGCACAAACATCATTGTAACAGAAAACCAATGTATTACATGATAAAGATTAGTTTATTGATGGAGCTCAGGCTTGTGCAGAGCTGTGGGGATAGCTCTTCCATGATGTACCAGTAACTATTCTACAATGTAATAATTTAAAACCATTAGCAGCATGTTGTTGTCGTCTTTCATTTTAATTGTCTTATGTCTTCTACTGTATGTTTTTTAGCACTGGCACATATGCCAGACTTTAAAGAGTCTATTGTGGAATGTTTGTCACAAACAACCAGGACTAAAAGGCTTGAGGGCATGAAATAAACATGCATTTGCATTAAAAAATAATTGCTGGAGGGTTTTACTTTGTGCTTTTGTTTTTGTCTTGGAGGAAAATATGAACTCTTTCTGCATTTGGCTGGTGCAGAAACATCCAGACATGAGTCTTCAGAAGTGCAGCAGGACTGCTGAGATGTTGGGGCAAAAGCAAAACCACCCTGTCCCTCCCTGTGCTGGCCCACCCACCTCTCCTGCTCCATTGGTTTTAACACTCCCTCCAGACTGGAAAGGCAAACATGTTAGACCAGGAATCCTTTCCTTCAGCTGCCTGACATATGGTACCACATAATCTCTGTTTCATTTTGTCAGTGCCAAAACCCAACAGCCTCGTACAGCAGCCTTGCAATGTAATAGGATGAACACACAATGCCACAACAAAGCTGCTGTGTTGGGTGTGTAAATCTGTCCATCACTTAACAAATTCCTCGTAATACTTGTTTTCAAGAAGTTGTTCTGATCATCAGTTGGTTTGTTGTATGGGGTTTGTGTGATTTGGTTTTTCTATTTCTTCTAGAGACAGACCCTTGTTTTTGGCTGTCATGATGCTGTGCATGCAGGATTTCTATTTCTAGCCTCCCGCTGCTGTTTTGCTGACCTCTTTCTCACTCCGTAGGGAAGCACAAGTTAACACAAAGATTACAGTAAATTTGTTCTATGGTAAACTTACATCAAGAGAAGAAGCAGGAAGGCACTTCCACAAACCAGTGATGACTGCATTTCACTACAGTGTGGCTCACATATCACTGGAAATGACAAAGTGGTTTGAAGTGCATAAGAACATCAAAGGCCCCTTGTTTGTTCAAGGTCACAGACAGATGGAATCTGGTGCATGGCGAGCCTGTATGAAAGTTATGATTGTTTGGAGATGGGAATGGATGAAACCAAAATTGGAACAAGATGTAGCCATAAAGGCAGTACATGGCATGATAAAAGACTATTAGCTCAGAACATTTTAAATAAACTGGTTTTATCCTAGTTACGAAGGGTGATATTGGGAAATGTTTGGTTGGTTTTTTTCTTCCTCAGAGATGAATAATTTCACTTTTGGTGACTAGAAGGCTTTTCTCTTTTGGTTTGGAGGTTATTTCTCCTATTTTGCAGCCTTTAAAGAAAGAGTCACCTTTAAGATCATGCAGCTTCAATGCTGCCATTCCTCTTCTAAGTTGGCACTCTGATTATGTAGATAAAGTTTTTTGGAAATCCCTATTTCTGACAATCCCATTCTTGAACATTTTCTCAACATTGTCATTATAAGGAAAATGAAGAAAAGCCTCAGATGTTTTAATTGAAAAATAGTATATTCAGTTTAGCATTTTATCACCAGAGAAATACTCCAGTGGCCTTTTTTAGCTTCCCTTTTCTCCTCCTAAACTCAATAATTAAAAATAAAAGTTGGTTTGATTTGTTTTGTGGAGCATGCAGATATAAACTCCATTTTCCACCTCACCTTCTATTTCCAAAAGAAAAAAGCAGCCAGATTTTCAGAATAATTACAATCATCTCTTTGTGGTTGAACAACTTAATGGTTTGGCTTAGATTTACTCCAACACAAGTGTCAATAATTATGAAGATTTGTTTTCCCAACATTTACCAGTCTCCTGCTATGGGGAAAACTTTGCTGCAGTCAGTTAATTGTTCATCATAATTCATTCTTTTCTCCTTTTTCTTTCCTCCTCCTTTTTGAAGATGGATTTAAGTTTTAGTTTCAAATTCTCAAGTGTGCTTTAATGCTGCCCCAACCCAGGGAGGATAAGAGGGGGAAATAGGAGGAGAGAGGAGGCATCTACTAAAATTGACCTGCATGTCTTCACATCCAAATCCAAAACATGATTAGCATCTGCAAAAATAATGTTACACACAGGAAATAATTTCCTGACCAATTTACAAAGCAAATCTAGAAATCTACCGCCAACTCTCATGTTTTCTGTAGCTACAAATCATGGATCTTGACTTAAATATTCCCAGATAGGTTTATAGCTACTGAACCATGCTCTAAGTCATTCATCTGACAATCTTTCTTCCTATTTCAGGCTGTGAGTATATAGTCTTTAAAGGTGCTTCCTGATTTTAGCTTTTCTATGTTTGGATGATACTTCCCATAAACTTGTCAGGCCCCTAATTAATACACTGGGCTGCTAGGCATGTCAAAAATAATGTAATTTTTTTGGACATATCACAGATTCCACATTTATTAACAGGGTGTAAAAATTGCTGAACTCAAAGTCGTTTTGATAAATACAGAGTTTGGACTTGATTTGCTGGCACACTGTTTTGGGAAAGAGACAAATTCTCTAAATAAACGTTACGGGATTATAAAATTGAGAATTGAGTCTTTTAAATGAGGCTCAAAAAATCTCAGAGAAATAGTCTTTACTATAATTATTTTGCAGTCTCTGTCTCTTCCTCTTTATCCTGCTACCAGGAAAGAAAAGGAGAGAAGACAAGGAACAGTTTAAAATAAAGTGCACATTTTCCTCTAGTTCTCATGTTGAGAATTAGTAAAAAGTACAGAAAGAATAAAATTTGCCTGGAGATTTATTTTCCTTGAGATTTCTAGTTACTTTTTGAGAACAGGAGTTTCCTGAATTAATAAACCAGTCCAACTTTCTTCTATGTGGAAATATGCTTTCTTCAGCTGAACTTCACTTTAACTATAGAGTTCAGAAAGTGAGAATTTCCATTCTTGTAGTGCTTCCCTGAACATGGCAATGTTCTTCCAGAGAGAGTTTGGGGAAGGGAGCAGAGCCCAGCAACTTGTTCCTATGGGTTATAATTTGAGTATTTTACCAAGCCTTCTCCCAGAACTGTTCATGCAATTTCTTGACTCTAGGGTATTGGTATGTTTGGCTGGAGTTTGTTAAAGAAGTATGAAGAGTTTAAGGCTAGAGTAGAAGAAAATAGAAGATTTCAGTTGGAAGAAACCTATAAGGATCATCTAATCTAATTGCCTGAGCAATTCATGGCTAACCAAAAGTTAAGGCATGTTGCTAAGGTCATTTTTCTAAATGCTTCTTAAACATGGATAGACTTGGAGCATCAATGTGCTCTCTAGGAGTCCTGTTCCAGTATGTAGGTTGCATGTTCTCTTGGTGTGGCTTACTCTGAAACATGAGTGACTTACAAAAAGAAAAAGGTAGCCTAGCTCAGTGCCACTAGTCCTAGAGTCTTTTAATCCATTTTATCTGCACACTTGGTTTTCACACATAACAGAAAAAACAGTTACAGAAATTGTAGCTCATTAAAAGAATTGTGAAAGAGAGATTGGGAAGTCTAAATGCCTGTAATGAGATGGCAAGGTGTTAAAGTGGATCTAGAAATTATTTTGCAGCATAGTTATTTTAACTTTGACTAATTCAAAGTGTGCTGTAACTCAAGTGTTGATACCTTTGTTAGTTCTATGTGGTAAATTAATGCAAATAATAGAGGGCCAGTATAATATCTATTATTCTCTTATGTCCTACCTAAATCTGTCAAATAACAATTAATCATGGTTAACCACAGGGCAAATCTTGATACTTTAGAGAGGGTGAATTTCATCCTTATTCAATAGATCTCCTTGGCTCTAACATATCTTTTAAGCTTTGCTTTCATATTACAGGAAGCAATCTCATCTCTTTCAAGAAATGCAGCTATTTTTTACCAAGTTCAGTGCTTTCTGCTTCTTATATTCTATGGCTGCTGAGCAATTCATTTCCCAAATGTTTACAGAGAACAGCTATGGAAAAGGGGATCATGACTTTTTAAAATACCTGTTTAAAGAAGATGGCTCAATAGTGCTGTGTAATCCAGTGCAGCTTCTCTCTTGTGGCCAGAGCCCCTGGCAGAATTGAATCAGTTTTATTTCACCAGAGCAAAAGGATTTTTTCTGGTATACTTGACTATATTAATTCCAAATATTTTCTCAATAAGGTGTAGCATATTTTAATTGAAATATCCAGATAGAGTATTTTATTTTTACTTGCCTTTAGTATTGTTTTAGAACAGTTTAAATTATTAGACTCTTCTTTTAATTTATGACTGCTATTTAACCATATTGTGAATATGTAGCAGTGATATATTTTTATGATTAAGATACTGGAAAATTCATCTCGTCTGCAGTCTTACATTCTTTAAATTAAACATACCAAACATAAAAAAGGGTTTTAAAATAGACATTAATTTTCTCAGAAGTAGATTCTAATATTAATATCTAGGCTTTGCAAATGATACATCCCATATATAGGTTGTGATTTTTAAATCCTGAAATATCTTATTTCTCCTTTTTGCATTGCAAATTTAGAAGGGGAAAATATCATCTAGATAGATTGCTTTCTCTAATGTTTTAAGTCACTGTAAAAATTAATTTTTTCAAGTTTTGGTAGTTTTGTTGTAGATAGCATGTTTGACCTCAGGAAGGATTCTTCACACAGGATAGAGCTGATTCTTTGCATGAGGTTTTTTTCCCCTTTTGTATTTATTCTGCATCTGAAGAAAATTCTGTGTGGTGGAAGGAGATTTATATATCCATATCTATATCTCTGCTTACCTTGAGCCTATTATAACAATATGGTTCTTGTGCAATTTTGCAATTGTATTGAAATGGTAAGGGGCTGTGATTTGAAAAATCTAAGTATACATATGGTATTCATGTGTATTTCTGTGGATGCCTATGCAGAATATAATGTACAAGCAAGTTCAGTTGGCAACCTGTGCATCCGTACTTTGCTGCATTCATACACCAGTAGAATTATTTTCTGATATTATGTATCTTTCAGTTGTGAAGAAATGTTTCAGATATAAAATCTCAATGCAAGTAAGCTTGTAATTTACAAATATCTGCGGTGTCCCTGTTTCTTCCAATTAATTTCATTTAATTTGTATCCAATAATAAATAATAGGTGTGTTTGCTGACAGCCCTGTTCCATCAATCTGAGATCCAAAGTTAAAGCCAGATTTCTCACAAGAATTTGCTTTTATTTAATCAGCCAAAAAAAATTTGCTTAGAATTCTGAACTAGACTAGAAATCCAAATCACTCTTTTATAGCTGCACAGACTTTGCAGAATTAAGGTGGGTGGAAAATAATAAAAATCTGTTCCTGTTTCAAGCAGCAAAGAATTATAGCTCTGAAATGGATTTCTTGCATAAGATAATTATATCCTAATCACAGCTGTGTTTTTCAAAGTTGTGCCAATTTTACAACATTCATCTTTAAACACCTGGACCTGTGTTTTGTGATAGTGTTTGTGTGTTGTATTTTACATATTTGATGAATGCTGTAAGAGTGTCTCTCTGTATTTTTATATATCATTTACGCCAGCTGAATTTAATGCTCTAAAGCTGATTAGCAGCCTAAAGGCATAGGGTTGCCTGTACTCATCCAAATTACTTTCTATTGAAGTGTTCCATAGATGTCAATGGATTTATATCAGGCTCCATAGGCAATATATGTATACATCCACAGAGGAGAAGGAAATATTAATGAAGATTTCTGAGGTCTGTCAAACTTAGGCAGTTCTATATCACAAAGATTATATTTCAGCATTCTACAATGTCAAGGTTTATGTTATGAATTTGGAAAAATAGTTACAATTATTAATAAACAAAAGGTTTATGTTGTGCTCTTGTCCCTGTACTCTGTTTGAGCATCCAGGAGGATATATCACTCTAGGGGCTGCTAAATTGAAGTCCTATTCAAATCCTTCTAAATATCAACTCACCTTGAATGAAGAATGTGGAGTAAGGCCCACTGAAATAGCATTTGAAAAACCCCAGCAATATTTATTGTTTTCCTTGTAGATCAAGTTTTATGTTAAACATATTTAGGAAGAAAAAACAAATATTTTAATTTAAAACATTTTAAAAACCTGAACAATTAAAATGCTTTTAAATACCAAAACCTAGATCACATTTCTTTCCAGACTCTTGGTGCTGAAGTTTCCACTTCATTTTCTCGTTGGCTTCTCTTTGTTGATCGTCTCTGTTGTTTCTGTTTGGCAACGTTAGTTAACACATCCACTTTTCCCTTCTAAAGAACATTTTAAGCTTCCATTGTTGCAGAAAGGAAATCGGGGGTGGAGGTAGTAAAACTGATTTAAGGAACACACTAAAGAAAGTATAGTGCAAAGATGGAGTAAAATCACTTTATTTCAGTCTGACCTTGCTATTGCAGCTACAAAAGTTCCATCTATATGTGATACATGTGCTGGAAATTATTTAAAGGATGTAAGTCACCATCTTAATGGGTGAAGGAGGGATATCCCTAAAAGTGTGTAGTTCCTTGTCCAAAACAGGGCAGGGAATAGTGACAGTGTGCAGCTTGCACATGGATAGCGTCAGAGCTCCTTCACCTCCCAGTGCTTCTCTGATGAAATATATAATAAGGAAACTCATGCAGTTGTTGACCTTCAAATGTATATTATAGTCTTTCATTTCATGGTTTTAAATAGCTATTTTCTTATTATAATTTAATAAATGTTATGCCTACAAACCTGGAAAAATTGGCTTGTTCCATCAATTTCAAAGGAACACAAAGTACACTCTGTACTGTGTTGTAAAAGTTTTATTAAACTTGATACCATTTAAAATAGTCTTTGAGAATTGCTGACACAATGATTCTAGGTTCTTCTTGGCTTATATATAGCCTGAGAAGTGCTTGCAAGGAGAAGCTGATTTGCTGAACTGGTAATTGTTACTGTAGCCACACCAGTCTCTGGACATAATGTCTTTTTAGGTCTTGGTGCATTAGACTCAAATGAAGGGTAAAGATCATCTCGGGGAACGGTTTGCCTGGGGGGGTGGGATTTCAAGTGAGTAGATAAGAGCATTTAAACTGTTCTGCTGCTGTTGAATGATGGATATATTTTGTAGGGAAGCCTGGAGTGGTGCCGGGATGAATGCATTGAAATGAAAGGCAAGTCAGGCTCATAGCTGTCAGCCAAACCCATCTGTAAAGTAAGATGAATGGACCTTTGGATATCTTCTTGTATTAATGTGTATTCTAGGAAAGAAATGCCTACTAAGACGGTGGAGGAGTGCATCCTCATCTAATGATCTGATTTCAGTTTTCTACATTGTGGTTGCAAATGACAGTCCTTACATGGTTAGGGCAGGCTAGTTTTCAGGAATTAGGTATCATGCTCTGATAAATATTCATGTCAAAATCAAAGAAATTTGAAATTTTCTGGAGTTGTAACAGGGACTCTGGCCTAAAAATTTCTTCTTTTCTATGACTCCCTGTCCTTGCCTTGCTGTGTCCCTTTCTGGTGCTGCAGTCCTGCTGATGCCTGTAAGGGTTAATGTGACTGATTTAAGAATGTAAATGCAGGAATTTTTTTCAGGTGTGTTAGGCCTCAAGGAATTCTGTTAGTTCTGAGAAGGTATAAGAAGGGAGTAAAATGCTGGTAAACTCCTTTCTTAGAATTTATCCAGTGATAAATCAGGGTTGCAGAATATCCCTTTTGAACTGAAGGGACATCTAAATGAGAAGTTTTTCACAAAGCTTCTGTACTGATCTCCATGAGTAAAGATACCTGCAGTGGTGGTGGGGAAAAGACTCTCAATACTTTTTAGTGTAATTTGAACAGCTATTAATTTTTATGGCATTTTCTGTCAGCCTCTCCTAAACAAGGAACAAAGCATTTTACTACTCGCCACATTATAAATACTTTATCTAAAGAGGGCTGTGATGAAAGAAAAGGAGACAGATATTTATTGATGAGGAATTTCTGAAGGATGAAAATTCCATCATAGCTGCATTTGACCAATTCTCTTTTAAGAAAATTGTTTTAAAAGCCTGGTTATAATCAGTGGTTAGGCAATATGAAATAAAAATATGTGTTTGAAAACCACGCTTGTGATTGGTATCAGTTTGAAACCATCATTTTACCTTGGAGCTATGGGACCTTTGGCTCATAATCATAATGATTTTGAGAGTCTTGTAGTCCATCCAAGCAAAGCAGCGTAATTCAATGATTGATTGAATTTTTGGGGTGTAAGGAAGAGGGGAAGATGACTTTTAGCTATAGTCCTGCCATACATATCTATGTGTGATGATACAACACCCAAGAGTACTTTAAAAGAACCCCTGAATTAATACAGCTGCATGGGGTGAGAAAAGCCTTGTTGCAACAAACCAAGAGAAGCAGAGTCAAATGGAAGGGAGAAAACAAAACCCCAAGAACTCGTCTCTACTTTGCTAAAAGAGTGCAGTAGTCAGCCAAATGGTCATGTGTGCTGTGCATTCCTTTTATTTTTCATTTATTTTCTTGGTTAGTGTACAACAAAGAACAGAGGTAATGGGCAGAGCAACAAACCCACAATGACTGTATATATTACAAAAATATGAACAATGCTTACAGGAAAGTGACACAGCAGATTTAAAATATGTGGTAACATTAAAAATGTCTCTGTTTATTCTGGTTCCCACACTTTTGGGAGTTCCAGGCACATGCTTTTCCCTTGGCATGAATCTGACAGAGCACTTAGTGCCTACTGAAGGCTAAGTCAAGTATAGCAGCAGGGCTGGACCCTGAGGCCTAAGTAGCAGAGTTCATCATCCATCATCCCCTGACAGATGATTTTCTGGCTCTCTATTGCATAGGGAGAAAATGTTCACAGAATGCACGCTAAATATGTGTACATTTATGTGAAGAACTTCCTTCAGAAAACCCTTTCATTCTTATCCTTGACCAAGTTATCATTGTTATTAAAAACATTTTAATCAGCTTACATAAGTAAAAAGGTCAGGGATACAAAATTAAATTAAAGTGGTTGAAAGCCATCAGAGCTGTACAATTTCCTTTAATCATGTTTCCTTTGAGCACGTAGTGTTGGGTATTTTTGTTCAAAAAGCAAACACAGAGAGAAACAAGTGAAAGTTATATATAAATTTATCTAAACAAAAGTTCCAGTATTTTTATGGTCAGGAATATTTTTAGGGGGTCTTTGTTGGGAAGGGGGTTTAGGGGTTTTTTTGTTTAGGAAGGGGGTGTTCTTTGGGGTATTTTGTGCAACTGTTGATACTGAGGTATCCTAGACGAGGTGAGCATATCTGAATATTGTCAATTTGCCTTGTATCTCTGCCACACTGTTCAGGGAAGGGTGGGTTTACAGTGGTAACTGGGCTTAAATAGATTTTCTGGAAAAGCATGAAAGGGTAAGATACCAAATACTTCGAGTGTTTGAATTTATTTATGTGGGAACAAATAGGAGTGTAAGCAAACCCTTTGTAATCTGTGGGACTTCATGCTCTTGGCAGGTGAAACATGGACAGGGCCTGACACTTGTAGATGAGAGAAAAGAGAAGTTTTCAGCCGAAAATCTTGTTTCAGTTTCTGTAGTGGTCCAGCCAGAGGTATGGCAATGTACATCCACAAAAACTAATGCAGGAAGAATGGCCTGGGGTTTGAGGATAAAGTCAAGATTCAGTGAGTTCTACAAATCTAGTAGAAATATGTGAGCCCTCCTGAATGGGATGGCACTTCAGAATATTTCTGTGTCTCTGTTTCCAATAGAAGGATATCTTCCTATGTAGTTTTTACTGCTTTGCTTTCTTTTGGGCTTCAGAAACCATTACACAAGCTGTATCTGTACTGTGAAAACTTTGCTGTTACTTTTGTTGTGGCCAAAAGCTTAAAACTGCTATCAGTGTGAAGGCTTCTTGACAGTATGCTTGGATCTGCCCCTTGCTACACCTACATTTTATATTTCTTCACCTCATAGGGCAAAATTACTTTCAAATCTGTTAAGCCTTGTTGAATTTTGATAAAGTCATCATTAAGGACCCATGACAGGTTTATCTTTTAAGATTAATATTTATTTCTTATTTTTCACTGTGATTATAACAATATTTTTTCACACTGAAGAAAAGTATCTAAACTACTTATCACCTCTGCATGCTTATACATGAAGAGACTAGATAGCCTGAATAAAAGAGTGCTTACTGAAGTGTGCCATTGATACTATAATAAATGGAAGGGATTGTCTATCATTTACTGTTTGTCACACAAAACTCATATCAGATTCTTAATATTTGCTTTTTTTTTCAAGGTCATTCAGACCAGTAAATAGTCATGAATGGCAGAAGGAAATTCTAAAAGTTTTCATGTGGTTATTCCCAGAGAAATAATTTACTTTAGTATCTACATGTTCAGCATCTTTGCCTTGTTCTACCTTTGGTAAATTAGCAGCAGTACTTTTTAGTGAGAAGAAAAACTTGCAGATAAAACTTTTTTGGCTAAAATATCTGGAAACAGTGTTATTGAATCACTAAACAGGGCAGAATGCTCAATTTGCCATGGTTGTGGAAGCAAGTAAATTCTACTTCAGTCTTCTGTCTTATGCACCCTCTCCAGCTGAGGCTGGGGAGGTTCTTTCTCTTTCCTTACCTTTCCTACATTTCCAAATAACAGGTAAAGTTCACCAAAGGAGATACTCTTCATTTGAAGTGATGTTTCCTAACTCTCAGCTAAAGCCAAGTAAATGAAAACAGCAATTGCTAACCCAGACTCTGTGCTTTGGCCCCATCCTGGGAGTGTGACATGATAAATACTCCAATGTTTTTGAGCACTGTCAATAGGATCCAGCTGGCTGTTTTTAAATGTGTGGCATTTACAGATGCTTTCCCTTCTCCTTTCATATCTGCTCAACTCTGGTGGACTAAACACGTATCAACAAGGCCAAAATGTACAATACAGACCTCACTGGGTTCCTTAGGTGTGTTTGGTTATTAATAGCATTGTATTCATTGAACCCATGTTAAGTATTTCTGCTGAGGTTAGAAGGAAGCATGAGGTCTGCATTTGGTTTGAACATGCTATTCCCCTTTGCAGTTTCTTCTTTTTGCCCCTCTGTTTAGCAGCTTTTTATGGGTGTTGTAGTTGATGTGATCCAAAATATCATCATGGATACGTACGCATGTGGTGCCTGGTGTCTGGGTCTCTAACACAGCAGAGAGTAAGGTGTGTTTGAGACTTGTAGGTGGTCCTAACCTGATTCAAGTCAGGCCAGTTTTGAGCATAGATGGGAAAAGATGACTCCAGAGGTCTCTTTTGGCCTAAGTTGTTTCTGTGATCCTGTTTGGTTTCCTTGTGTACAGCTAGCAAGGGCTCGTAAAAGCAGCCTGGTTTGTCCATAAAAGCACAATGGCCTTGGGGCATGCTGATCCACCCAAGTTACTTCTTGGCAGGAGGAGCCCAACCTCTGGTTCCCGTTTTGCCTGCTTTTATAGCTGTTTCTGCATCTGGTGTGGGGTTTTGCCATGATGCAGATGATTGCTCTTCTGGGTAGGTACTCATTGCTGCTGTGGTTGAGTAGCTGGCGCAGTAAAAGAGATGAGTAAATGCTTTGAAGGAGCTTGGTGCGTGTGCTGGCACGGCAGGCAGGCATAATAATAATAATAATAATGCAGGTCTTGCTACACTGCCTTGTGGCATGCTTGTTTGTAAGCTCAGGCCATTGCTGGCAGGAGTGATCCTCAGCATTGGGTCATCCAGAGACAGAAAACAGAGAGAATACACTGAGCTACAGACAGGACCCACATTAACACATTCTGTACATAGGTGTTCATGTGCTGAGCACACTGAAAGAGTGATTTAGAGACAGCTGTGTAGTGCTCTGATATCTGAACCCAGAGAGTGTAAAGGAGAACCCCCAAGACAGTGGTAGAAAGATTATGGTTTCAAGCAGACCAATGGCCAGTAATTAATCTTGAGGAGCTTCCTCTGCTGCTTTGCACTGACCTTCTGCAGATTTAGCTGTGATTGCAAATGATCCGAAATACTTTCTGTGCAATTTTAGAAAAAAGTCTTTTTATAAAACAGAATTTTTGTGCTGGTTTCCAAATTAAAGGCCTCATGTCCAGGCACGGGCACATATCCTCTCCTCAAATGCAGAAAACCCTGACAGCTAAGGCCCAAAAGATGTGAGGAGCCCTTTCCAGAAAACAGATGGTCTGAAGGAATGCTTTTGGCAGTGGCAGTAAGAGAGGTCTAAAGGAACTTCACTTTGTGTTTTGTTTTGCCTTTTTGGGGCTATTAAAAAAAAATTTTAAAAATCCCCCAAACAAAATAAACACTGTGAAAGCCCCTACCATGACAATCCACACCCCAAAACAACTTCTCCTAAAAATCTGATGACATCGTGTGCTTGTAATGAAACAGGAAAGTCTTGCTAATTCATTGCCTATCTGTGATCACTGTAATGTAATTGAGCTAATCTCATCTAAAATCTAATTCTTGCAGATTGGTAATTCAAGATGTTTTAGATTAAAGCAGATGGGAATAGAGGGTTTAGTCCAGAAAGATCAAATTCTTCATTGTGATTGTGAATGAGTAATGATTTGACTAATTATTACTATATTAAGGGAAAACCAGCTGTTCAGTGAATTTAATTTTTTACTCTTTTCACCTCTGTCCCTCCAGTGAAATTACGTGTTTTCATTCACTGCATTGATGAAAGTATCATTCACTGAACACTCAACCAGTTTGGTTTAATTTTCTTAGGTTTCTGAGAAAAGAGCCAGAAATCAAACCTGGAACCTGTTGCTGATAATCAAATAATGACAGAAAGGTAAGAAACTGGTTTTATTCCTGGAGTTTGGGCTTTGTCCCTTCTGCTTCTCACTGCTGCTCACAGTTGTATTTCCAAAGCTTTGTTTTATCTTCTAGACATGCTGTCCTGGAATTTGATTATTTATCCATAAGGGGTTTTAGTGAAATAAAAAGGAGTCAACCAGCTTTTGGGCTGGTTTTGGTCTTTTTTGAAGAATGTCCTTTATGTGAAAGGCACATATCACCCATGTAGTCAATTCCTGCATGAAAGACTTCAGGCTGCAAGAGCAGTGCTGCAGGATGGGAGGTTCACACATATCCTTATACAGTTTTTTTGGGAGCGTTCAGAATGTAGTTTGGTTCTGGGATTAGTGTCTGGTGACAGGTTTTATACCAGGTGTTCTAACACAGCAAGTTGTAGCAGGATGAGAGAAAATGGACAGGCAATCTGAACTCCCAATTTCCCAGCTCTGTCACTTTTTGAGTTGTAATTTTACTCTTTATTTTTATCTTTGACTTATTAGCACAGACATTGCCAAGGACACTCCACATCAGCTATTTATGTTCACAAACCTATTTGTTCCAGCAATCTCAGCCAAGAACATCCCAGAATTGACATTTTAAAAAACCTTTTGTTTATGGGAAATTTTACACATTGCATTTTCCAAACATTGAACTGGGGAGTGTTCACTGCAAACATCTGAGAATACTTTAGCTCTTCTAATTTTCTCATGATGTCTTACTAATATCCAAAGAGGGAACAACTGTTTGTTTTACAAACTGCTCTGCCAGGTTTCTTCAGAAGTTGTTACAGTCTCAAATTTTCTAAGCAGGCATATGTGTCTTAAATACATTTTATTTTTCTCCTTCTTAGTTAAAACTAGTATTTTCTCTTCATGGCATGTGTCAGGACTGGCTTTTTCAAGCATATAAGGTCCGTTGTTGGGAGCTTTTAAACAAAACAAAAACTTAATTGCAAATCTTCTGCAAAGGAGTGAGTTTTGCCCTACTTCATGCTGTCTTTAAGTAGATGTAAATTAATCACCAAACTTGGAATTCAACTTTGTCTTTTAGTTCTGGTTAAAATAAATGCTACTGAATTTTAAAAGTTCAAATGTTCATCAAATTGCATACAGCACTGCCCTTGGGATCATACCTAAAGTATTTGTAGGTAAGCAATATTAATATACAATTTGCAAAGCAATAACCCAAGTCCCAAGTGAAAAGGAAATGCTATGGAGCTAAAAGGTAAATAATAAATGCTGATGAACAGGGACTCTGTAAAATCACAATTGGAAAAAGTGCTAAATCCCAAGGTTTTACTTGTTTTGCTCTTACTTATTAACTCAGGTACAGGGTTTTGCTGTTCTACTGGTGCCCTGGAGGAAAGGTCTTTGTCACTTTAGATGAAAAAGTTTTCAAAATGTTGCAAACATGTTCTACCCTGTTCAGCCAGACTAACTAAAATAAGGAGGAATTTTTGGCAAAGAATAGATGCAACAAAAGAGAGGCTGCTGCTGAATTATTGGCAATTGTTGATAATAAATGATTTGCTAGATGCTGAGGAAAATTGCCAAACTATTCATTTTTCATTCCTTGGTTAGTTCATGGTACACTGATACTGATTCCTTGAAATGTATAGGAAAATGGGCAGGTTTTCTTGGGCTTCCATGTTAGAGCAAATCATGCAAACTTTGTGATAGCTGGCAAGGACTCCAGTCCAGCAAAACACAGAACTTTTGAACGTATGAAACTGCCCATAAGACTTAAAATTAGGCACAAGTAAAAGTGCTTTCTGGAACTTTGGTTAGGGAACTTGCTTTGATCAATGGGTAAATCTATGAGTCTTAGCAGAGACACTCCAAGGCACGAATGATGCCAGAGATTTCAATCACAGTGCCTCTGCTGAACTCGTGATTGCTACCTGACCTGCCAAGGAAAAGGTGACATGAGCCCCTGTGCTCAGAGAAACCATTGTTCCCATGTTACAATAAAGCCAAGATGTTGGGATATAGAAATGCTAAATGACTGTGACTTTCCCTCAGAGCAACACCATGATGACTGGCTGAAAACTGCCCTGAAAAGTAGGGAAGCAAAATCTTACAGGGGACTGAGTTCCAAAAATGGCTGAGCAATTCAAGTCTAAGGCAGCTATCTAGCTGCCTAAGTAATGTAAAACATTCAGGCTGTATAGAAATAATTGTAGTGACATCATCGGGAATAAAAATCACTTGATGAAGAAAGTGTGTAAAAATACCAATAGTAATTAAGCCAAGAGGTCTACAGGCTGAGTAATTGTCTTTAAATGCTGAGTGCTGTGTGTATTCCTCACAGAGGAAATCTGAATGTTCATGGTAAGGTAATGGATGGATGTAAATTTACGTACAGTAAGAATTTTTCAAAACTACTTTTTAGTAACAAAAGTAGCTTCGATAATGCAATACCCACGTGCAATGAAAATAGTAAAATTTTTATTACTACCTCCCAATTCTTCACTATTAATTGGAAATACTTATAGACTTTCCACTAAAGGTATGCTAGCATCACAGGCTGAGTTTGTACTAAGGAGAGAGAGATGTTTCATACCAAAATCATGTCACCATGTGACCTCACAAAATTTTACAAGAGAGCCAGAATCTCCTCAGTACCTTCATCAGTTTGTACTATTGAAGTGAGGACTAGATGGGACAGAGACGATTTGGGATTAAGAAGTACACACCAGCCTGTACCCTGTTCTGCTGCTCCAACAGGGGATGGATGGACTCAGAGAATTGGAAAACACGGAATTTGGTGCAGTTTGCAGTTTGCTTCTTTCAGTCCAAAAGATGGAATTTTGAGAAGGGAGAACTTGCCTTGTGTGTCTCTCCAAAACACTGCCCTTGTGTTGATGCATTGAGAGGCTACCTAGAACAGAGGCTAGGCAATGCTAAAGGAATAAAGCAGGTATTTATTAAAAGGTCCTCAAAGGATACAGCTTGGGCAGTACAAGAGCCTGGCCATGGCTACACCCAAGATGGACTCTGGGTCACGAGTTTTCACGCTTTTATAAGTTTTGGTCCATTTGCATATTAGGGTTAATTTTCCAATTCCAGCTCCAGGTTGTGAAGTCCCATCCTCCCAGATTGCTCTCCTCAATTCACTGCTGTTGACACTTTTTGTGCCCAAAGCTGCAATGGTGTCCTTGGTTCTCAGGCTGAAAAAGGATTGTTTTGTCCAACTAAATTGTGAAGAGAACTTGGTAACATTTTATATAAAGTTCAGAGTTGTATACTAGTGTAGTACAAAGTCTGGAAAATATGAAAGCTAAAACTTAAGGCATCAGTGTTCTTCTGGGTTAGTGCATTGATTAGCATGTCTTTTTTGTATGTTGAGCTCAGGTGTTTGTGGATATGCTGGGTCTTACTATCTGGTATCTAAATACAATTTTTCCTGTTTATTCTGCAAATGTTTATATGTTCCATCAAGTAGTGGGAGTATCTATGAAGCTTGAGGGAGAAGGTCTGTGTTATTAACCCACTCTGTGAGTTGACACTTAAAAAAACTGTCTCAAGAGATGGCTCCTATAATTCCTGAGCCAAATTCAGTTACCACAGCATTGCCTCTGTGCTGAAAAGAATTACCTCGGTAGAGCCAAAGGTTCACTATTTGGCTTTCTAAGCACAATAATTTCATTAATAATAATAATAAAAAAGTTGTGTGGGCTGAGTATAATAGAACACGAGAAAAAAAAACAAACCAGTATACACATACCAGAAATAAAACCATTTAATGCCATTATTGAATAATAAAAGTCTCCTCAAAAATATTTACACCTTTTTGGTATTTCCAAGGAAAGAAAACCAGTTTTAAGAAAGCGATCTAAAATCCCCTTTCCAGCCACAATATGTCCCTAGAGAGAAGAACTAACTCTATGTGTAAAGTAGGCAACATACTACAGGGCTGGCCAAACCAGCCTCCAGTGGATAGTTACTCTATGGTTATAAAATTATATTGTTCTTTGTATTAGTCTTAACTTAGATAAAGTTAAAAGGCAAAACCAGCCAAAAATAACACTGATCATACAATAACAATTAATGGGAGAGAAAAAGGTGTGGTGAGTAAAGATTCCAATTTTTATTTTGGAATACTAGGCTGCCCTACTAAACTGTTTAAGTGGGGCTAAACCAAAAGGCTCTTGGGGTTTTTTCTTTGGTTTTATTTTTTTTTTTTTTTTTGCAAACACATGCTGCTGATTCTCTAGATTAGTAATAGTGGCACACAGTAATATAATTTAATTGGCTATTTTAGAAAATATGTACGTATAGAAATCAGTAATGACTATAGTGGCATAGCCAGCTCTGCTGTTGTGAGAAATGAGGACTAGTTTACATGCAGTTTAAAACAATGAGAGAAAACACCTCCAAAAATGTGAATTTCAAGCCTTATAAATGGCTCAAGCATCAGTGAACAAGTATTGCTTCCAGGCTTGTCATGATAAGCCCTATTTCAATTCCAAATATCTTTGCACTGTAATCAGTCTTTGGCCAGCATTGTCTTTTCATCCTGCAGCCCTTGGTGCTCCGAGCCTCCAGGCCTGGCTGAGAGGCGTTTTGTGCACCACATGCTGGGTAATAATACAGGAGGCCTCTGCCTCTCTAAACTAAGCCCAATTCTTTATTAAGAGTGCAAAGGTTCTGCATCTGTGGATTGTGCTCAAGCCACGTGTATGCAGAGCAGCTTAACTGGTGTCCAAACTCCAAAAAATGAAAATTGTGTTCTTTCACCCAAAGTCTGGGGGGAATGTTGCTGCAGAAACCGTCTTTTTATGAGTATTAGAAAAGAATGCACATGCTAGAACAAACAGCTAATAAATAATTTTTAAAAAATTAGTCATGTATGTATGCACACACATATATTTTTATATACACACATATATGTGGCTGTAGGGAACTCCTTCTGGAGGAAGGTATAATTTCTTGTATTTATATTTCTTGCATTTTATTCCTGAGAGTCTTTTTCTGTCACTGTTAGAGACATATTGCTGAGCAAGATCAGTAACTGATCTGGCACTTCCAAGTCATCTATTTACCTGTGTTGCTCAGAGACTGAGGATTTGAGGGAATGAGAAATGCTGACTGCGTGGTGTGTGTGTGTTCTCCATTGAAGCTAGAAACAGTTTAGCAACTTGACTCTGCTTTGCTTTGTAATTTATTGACATGGGCTCTTACCGTCACGCTGTTCTTTAAAAAGACTTTTTGGTTTAACAGAATTGCTTTGACATTTCAGATTAAGAGAAGTGTTTATCTTGCTTAAAAGTGCTGACATTTTTGGCAATTATATTGTCTTTATTAATACCCAGACAATGTTTTTTAATATCAATTTTATCTACAAAAATAAAATCTTTTTAAAAAAGTAGAATAGTTGGATATATAAAGGTAAAACAACGAATTTAGAGAGACAGTGTCAGCTGATAAGATTTAGATCACATTATTCACTTAGGGAATAAAAATGAATATTTGAAAAAATTTATTAAAGCCTAAAGCTTCATCATTTTGCTGCTTCTTTTGGCATGTTTGCCAAGGGACACAACTGTATGTTAGGAAAGAAAATTATTACAGATTTGAGATTCTATTAAATAATAATCTCTTGGTTGGTTTCAACTTTACTCCAAATCCCACAGTTTCAAACTTGCTATGTAATTATATACAAATGCAGAGACAAATCTATCAAGTCTTACTTTCTGGCATTGTTCTTATTTGGAGTTTGGGTATTAGTGTGTGTTTTCACAGTAGTAACAACTGAGGGTCATAGCACTGCTAAAGATTGAATGCTGAGTTGATAAATTCTTTTTTTTTCTAGTGTGCTGTTGTCATGACTAAATGTGGATCTTTTCACATGGAAACAATTGTGTGCAGAAAATTGCTGGAGTAATTTTGGAGGCCGTTTTTAATTTAAAAATTTGCCTGTGCACAATTCACCCTTGTTTCTGCCCAGAAACATATTTTAAGAGTCAAGTAATATAAATTCTTTAAAAATGGAGGTTTGAAGGGAAATACTGATAACAATCTTAGCTACTTGATTGACAAGAAACCCAGCATAACCTGGCAATGTGAGCTGGCAACCCAGAGAGCTCATCTGTATCCTGGGTTGCATTCCCAGCAGGTTGAAGGAGAGGATTCTGCTCCACTCTTGTGAGACCCCACCTGCAGTGCTGCCTCCAGCTCTGGGGCTCCCAGCATGGGCAATGACATGGATTTGCTGGAACTAGTCCAGAGGAGGCCACAAAGATGGTCAGAGGTGTGGAGCTCTGCTGTGGAGACAGGCTGAGAGAGCTGGGGTTGTTCAGCCTGGAGCAGAGAAGGCTCCTGGGTGATCTGGAGCAGCCTTCCAGTGCCCCAGGAGAGGGAGAGGGACTTGGGACAAGGCAGGGGAGAACAGCTCCACACTGACACAGGGCAGGGCTGGATGTTAGGGAGAAATTTGTTATTGTGAGGGTGGTGAGGCCTTGGGAAACGCTGCCCAGAGAAGCAGTGGATGCTCCATCCTGAAATGCTCAGGGTTGGGATGGGGCCCTGCAGTCCAGCCTACCTGAAGGTATCCTGGCCCATGGAAGAGGAGATGGAACTATATGGTCATCCAAACCATCCATCATAGCAATTTTAGTAACAGTTCCTCCCACACATTCACTCCGACTTTTCATTTATTTTGTCTCTTCCCCAGCTGCAAGTGGCGCTTTTTTCTTTTATGGTTATTCTTTTTACCATCGACTCTTCATGCATCGACAAGACATTTCTCTGTTGTTTCCTTTCTGTGTAGCAGGTTTTCATAAGAATTAAAACTCAAATTAGTTACATTGAGGGAACATTTGAATTATTTAGTCAAAATTAATGTAGTTGCTTTCCAATTTCAGGACTTTCTTAATTTAATTTTTTTCTTTCACGTTTAATGCTTTTTTTTCCCATCTAAATGGTGTTTCTGCCACATTCATCAATTTTTATGCTACCATGTAAATTGCTTCCAAGTTATTTTTGTGGTGATTTAGACATTTTGTCTATTAGCAAAATTGTAATACTAGAATACAATAACTTTCTGCTGCATGCCATAAAGTTTTCAAGTAATAACATTTTTCTCTCAAAGACGTCCCAGAAAACAATTTAAACAGATACTTTACTGTCATTGACTATGGCATTTCAGGAGTTTTTCAGTGAATTTGAGCTCCTAATTAAGCATGGAAAGCAGCTTAGTATTTTTAGAGTTATTCAATCTTAAAGCAGAAATTAGCTAATTTATAATAGTGTTCATGATTTTAAATATGTATTTCCTTCTTGGTTACACAACTGATTCTTAGTGTTTCATTCCTTACTGACTGCATGGTTAACCTTCATGTATGCACAGGCAAATTCAATTTTGCTGTAGTAATTAGAATGCATTTTGAGGGGGAAAAAGCAGCTGCATGAATAACAACTTTTGGTATTATATATATTATGCATGTATTGCAAACAAGAGATCAGAGATGTAAGTAGGCCCATTAGCAGTATATATATTTTTTGCATTATTTCTGTAAATTTCTTTAATTGCACTGTAGGTATTTTTAAATGGAAGAAGAATCAAAGGAAAAAACTATGCTAGGAAGTTTAGGTGATACAGTGTGAAATCAGAAGTGAAGAAAAAGTAAAGTGATTTATGTTTTTAAGAAATGTTCAGAAATCACATAGCCTATAAAACTTGTCACAAGATTTTTCATAAAGCAAGAGACTTAGAATAGAAACAGAATCAGATATTAGGTCAGTAAAAAGAGCTCATAAATAGTGACCATACCAAGGCAGTATGTGTATATTTATTCAAAAGACAATGTATTACTGTCAGAACCCAACCAATGCTGCATTACAGTTGTGGAGTTTTGCTTGATGAAAAAGGTGTCCGTGATCTTGGCTTAGGGATTCTTAAAACAGGATTGACTTCACAACAAATTAAGAAATACCCATCCAACCAGAAACAGGTGTATGTAAAAAGAGATAAGGTTGTAAAATATTACCTGGAGTTTAAAAGTCAAGTAAGACTCTATCTGTCTAGCAAAGGCAGTTTCTAACTGGTGAGGTGTGTAAAAATATTTTCCTCATATGCAAGTCTTTCCACAGGTGCATAACGTGTGAGCTTTTCCACCTCTCTCAAACAGCCCGTGGCAGCCCCACTTAGAGACCAGCCAGCCACTGACCTGACCTACAGGAGCGATTTCTGATCTGGTGACTGCAAATTTGCTGAGTATGATCTGCTGGCACTGGGAGAATTACACTTCCATGGTTCAAGGGAGGTGCAGATGGGGTTTTTGGCAGTAGGAAGGGTAGTGTGGGTGTCCTCCCTCCTGTCATGGTTCAGGCAGTGACAGGAGCATTCCCAGATCACAGGCAATTGTTCCTACTTGTTTACTGATTATTTGACAATGACTCTTGAAGGCAACTTACTCTGGTAATAATTGCTGCCCTGACTGAAAATGTTCTTTCTCCCCACCACTATTCTTCAGGGTTTAGAAATAACTCAAGTCTTATGCTGGATTCAAAATCAATAGAATGAGTCATTTTATGGTTATTTGTGCCTTAATAAAGCTATGGGTAAAGAACTCATTAAGAATCACTTACATTTACATGGCCTTGTCTCTCCTTGACCTGGAAGCTCTATAGAGCAACATAATTTGTACCCTTCATCCAGTGGTGACTCTTCAGCAAATAGTCTGTGTAAGAAAAAAGACACACTTGATAAAAAGATGTGTGATTAATCAGTACATATTTGTTCATGTTTCAACATTCTCTGCCTTTCTGGGAATATACTAGCAATGAATAATTTTTAACATCAGAGGATGCAATCAATGAGGGTTTTGACTGACTAAGGATTTCAAGGTTTTTCCTATGAAAAAGCCAGTTGACATTCATTAGGGCTTAAAAAAAATTCAATAGAACATTTTTTATTTGAAAGCCAAAAAGTTAAGCTGAAAGATGATGCATAGAAACATGCCGATGCTGCTGAAATTTTTATTTACATAAAAAAGTCAAAATGAATTGTCAGCTTTTTAATTTTGCTTCAGAAATATCAAATACATAATTTTGTATTTACTGATGTATATTTAAGACATATAAAATATAATATATACTTTGTATTTTAATATTGCGAAAGTTTTTTCATTAATTTCGCATTCAGAGGAAAGTGCGTAATTATAGTAAGTTAAGTTTTTGATGCAGGAAATTCTTTGTGTTTATTTAGATACAAGAAAAGGAATGAAAATGCTTAATTTCACAAAGAATTTAGATTCTAGCTTTTATATGTTCTGTTACTCTGGCAGCTGTGTAAAAACTTCCTTTTACACTAAATAAATACATTAGAGCATACTATCTTAATTTTTATGAGAAATTAAAGTAACAAAATGGTGTGATTTTTTTCCTATTTATTTTACAACACTAATATAGTCCTGGTGGCAATATGAAACCCTGGTTCTATGAGCGCTGTAGCTCTTTCTGAATACTGAGCCAAAGGTGTGAAGGAGCAGGTTAATTCAGAGCCTTCTTGCTGTATAAAGGTTATTCAAAGAGGAAGATTCAAGTTTCAACTTTTTCAATATCTATCGTTTTCCCAGAGTAGGCTTTTTGAAAAGGACTCTCCAAACCATTCCCTTTCATTTAGAAATTAAGAGAATCAGACAAGCCTCTGTGTAGAGCAGTGCAGAGAACTTCCAAACAGGAAAGAGAGCTTATATCCTGCTGCTGTTGCACATAAGAAATCATTACTCCTATGCTCTCATCTTCCTGCTCCATTTGTGTGTAACATCCACCAATTCTCTTTTTCCATCACTTCTTTTCTCTCACATCTCCATATGCTTCTCAGTTAAAAAGGCTTCTTGGGTAATCTATGAAATGTGTCCACTGCTCTCTCCTTCAAAGAAATTCCTCAAAACCCAACCATATTTCAATTATAATGATTCCATACTTCTATTGCTCTATACTGTGAGTTATACAGAGAATTGTTTTAAGCAATGGTGCAGCAGTGAAAAAGGCAGTGCAACCTTAAGATGCACTGAGAGTGGAATTTTGAGAGGAAGTGCTGGTGCTATTACAGAGGCTGCAGTACAGCCTCAAAAATATTGTGTAGTGTTGGTCACCCATGGACAAGAATGTTCAGTAAAACTGGAACAGATGTAGAGAAGGGTCATAAGGATTATTAAGGCAATGGAAAAAGCTGTTTTATGAGAAGAAGCAAAGGGATTTTATGTGTTCTAACATGGCAAAATAAAAGCTTAGGGCTTATACTTTCTCTCCAGGGATATAATGGTTGGAGACAGACAGGAAAGTACCTAAACTAACTGACAACATAGAAGAAAACAATAGTTCTTGAATAGATTTAAATTTTTTTTCCACTTTGAATCCAGCCAGGGCCCTAATGAAAACACAGGGGAAGAAAAGTTCTGTATGCTTTCATGGAATCTATGTGAAATGCTGGGAAAACAGAACATGCAAGCTAGGACATCCTTTCCTAAAATCCTGCAGCATTCTAATTTTTCTCCATTAATAGTTTAAGTCATTTACTTTATTTATCACACATCTGCTGAAAAACATTTAGCCTCATGCTCAGACATCCCTTGTCTTCCACGTACTTCCTGTGTGATATTAGGTTGGTCACTTGGTCCTTCTGTTTTCCATGTGAAAAATGTGTATATTAGTACTCCTTACCTCAAAGAGATGCTGGAAGGATAAATATAGTAGTGACTGTATTGGCAGAGGCAAGTAAATTTTTCATCATAGGCAAGGAATCTCTGCCTTCTTAGAATTTCTCTGTTACATGGTATAGTTTCCTTAGAAAGCCTATATAAAACACACAAGAATAATGATGGAGTGTTTGGTTAGTTCCCTTAAAGTTATTTGCATATCTGCATTTCCCAGGGTTTGTTTTTTTTTTTTTTTTTATATGGAACGCAAAATTATTCAGAGCTTGTTCTGGGCTCCCCAGTTTCAGACTGACATGGGCATAGTGGTTCAGCAAAGGGCCACAGAGGTGATTAAGTGGCTTTTTCAGGAATGGTATCAGAGGTGGTTCAGCCTGAAGGAGAGACAGCTCAGGGGAACCTTCTCAATGCATGCAAATATCTAAGGGGTAGTAAAGAAGATGGACACAGACTCTTGTCAGTGTTGCTCAGTGACAGAACAAGAGGCTGTGGGCACCCATTTAAATAGAAGAAATTCTATTTAAACTAAATTAAATCCAAACCAAAACACTTTTTCAGCCTAAGCCTGGTTGTACATAGGAACAGATTCCCTGGGGAGGTTTGTCCACTCTCCATCCTTGGAGACATTGAAAGCTCAACTGGACCTGGGAACCCTGCTCCAGCTATCTCTGCTTGAACAGTGTTGGGACCAGATGCTCTCCAGAGGTCTGTTCCCATCTCATGTGTTCTCTCTGATCCTTTTTCTGAAAATGAGTGGAAGAAAGGAAAAACTTCCTTTCATAAAATTTCTGGAGCAAGTGAATCTTTGTACATTTCATTCATACTGTTAAACTAAATGCAGCAGGATGGAAAAGTTGGACTTCTGCTATTGGCTTCTGTGCAGTCGGGATTTTGGTGTAAAGTGGAGAGCCACTGTTGATCTCAAAGCTGCTGTTTTCATTCTGGGTCAGTATCAGTTTACTCATTTAAAGGAGGGGCTTAAATCTGCTTACTGTGGAAGTATATAATGAAATATGGTTTTATGCTTTGTAAAGCAAAAACAAAGGTAAATTGTGTAACAGGGATCTGGCATGAAGAAAACAACTTGTGCCTTCACATCAATGTTCTAAAATAAGTGTAATCCCACTCTGTGAACAGTGGAGGGTTGAAGTTTGTCTGAGTTTTATGTGACAACCCAGACCCCGAAGTTTCAGCCTCTTTCCTAGTCCAGATATCTTCCTGATTAAGTTGCTTCCCAAAATGAAAGCCTTAACATTCTAAAAAAATACTGTAATCTCTTTATTCTAGTAATGTAATTCTTCCTAAAGTAGTACAAATAAAGCAAAGGACAGTGGTTCCTCGAGGAAGACTTTTATCCTGTCTTGTGAAGGAAATATTCCCCTGCATCTGAGATATGAATCATGCTGAGATATGCTGCAATAGTTCTAGTCTCACCATGATTCCAAAGATATTTTCTTGTACATCTTGTTAAGGTAAGATACACTTTATTTTTTATTTTGTTTTTTTTTTTAATCAGCTGAACTATCTAAAAAAGAAAAACACCAAGATCTGTCCCAAAGGGACTCTTGGGCAGAGATTTTTGTTCCATGATGAGAGACAGAGTCAGAGCTGTCCAAATAATAAAAACCAGATTCAACCAGATTCCTGAAGTGGGTTTTTTGGAGGGAGACTCAAATTTGATTTATTGCTCATTGTAAGGTCTGTTTATCTCTTCTGAATATTCATATAGCCACTGGTATAAGTCAAAATGTTGTGAAATTTTAATAATAGTTTGAATGTGAAGAGCATTTACATTATTTATTGTTCTATTCTACTTCTGTTTAAAACGTAACAATAATGTGCTATCTAGTCAGACAGCTGAAAGTATTCAGTAGCTAATCAAATGCCATTAAAAGCAGAATGTGAAAACGCAATATAAAGCAATTCCTTCCAGGAATACTTTTAGTCTAATTTTAGTTGGTCAGATAATAACTGTAAATTCTGAACACATTTATAGAAATTAAAAGCTGATTGTGAGATGCTTGCAAGAGATTGTGATCAGTTTGCTTTTGACCCCTTAGAAAGTATTATGTAGCTAACTCTCATTAGCCTGCATTAGTGAGTCACAGCTCTCACAAAATAAAGGGAGAGAAAAAGTCATATGTACTGTCCTTGTCAGAGTGTAGTGCCAGCTGCAAGAGGATTTCACTTTCACTTGTTGGCCATTATAAAATATCATGGCGCAGTCAGGCACTAAGAAAAGACAAATGTTTGTAATGTAATATTTGATTGTATGCGGTGTCAAACTGGACAGTAGCTCCAAAATGCTGTGTCATTCAGTCTACCAATACACACTGCTAAGTGTGTAGGCACTTGTCTTTAGAACATAACTTCATAACTTCTGTCACAACAATCAAAGAGCATTTCTGTGACCTTTGCATTCATGCCTTCAGCAGTGACTGAATTGTCGTAGTTAACCAGTCTGAGACATGCTCCTGGTGGCACCTCCAGTGCATTCTAAACTTGCAGTAGTAAAAATGATAACACTTTGACCATCAAAATGCAGAGCATGAATCCCCTTTTCATGCCTGCTCATGCTGCTGCCATACAGCAGAAAGTTAGCAGCTAAAATATCAAGGTTGCTTCTCAGACTGTGCCAGTACACTGAATTATGGAAAAGATGGGTAGAGAGATCAATGGAGTTGCAGGTGTAAGTGTTACATAATTTGTGAAGGATTTCATGGGGTGGATGTTTCCCATAGAGGAAAATGTGGTTTTCATCCTCTCTGAGCTTGTGCGGGTCTCTTCAGATGCCCATTCTTTCTTCTGTTTACATGTTCTTATTTTTTATACTGGGAAGGAACCACTTAAAAGAACAACAGACCTAACTAAGGAAGTGCATGGACAATGTGATGGCAATTGAATGCAAAGTAGTGTATACTGGAAGGAAAAAATATTATGTCAGTGTCCTTTGCACTCTATGAAATTAACTGTGTCAACTGAGGCAAAGGAATCCTCTGTCACAATAGTCAGTGTCAACTTCCCCTCAACATGAACCTGCAGATAAAAAGTGAAGAGCGTGGTGAAGTTGCAAGATGTATAGGTGACAAATAACACGGTACTGCCATGGGCAGGCCTATCTGAATCACTAAATGCAGTTGCTGATTGCTGGCTCTCAGATTATATGACTGAAAGTGGTGTTGGAAAAGTTTGGGAAATCAAATATTGAGGAAGGACTGTGGCCAGATGGCAGAGGTTAACTGGTTTGCCTTGGGTGGAAGGGGTGGCCACTTAAGCAGTTGGAAGGGCTGCAGATCTTCCAATTGTGTGCAGGATCAGGGCTGGAGTCTGTTACTGGGCTCTAAAGAGCTCACAGCAATGATGGTTTTAAAGGTCATGCTCTAAAGTTTTACATCCCTTGGATTCACCACTCTTACATTTAAGAGTCAGCTTTATTATTTTAATTAGTTTACAAGGAGACAATATATGTGACTGCGTGGATTTGTCTAGCAGGGTTGCTTTTTTCTCCCATAAACTTGCTCTTCTGGAATGTCGAATGCATGGAAAAAAGTTTATTGGAAATTATTGTATTTGAAAAGGGCCTTAGCTATTCCCCAGAAAGAAGAGAAGCGAACACAAGGTCAATTTACAACCTGACCTGAAAACACAAAGTTGATAATCGGCCATCATTGCTTATTGTATCTATCATCTGATTTGTTGAAATGCTCAATAAATCCACTATTAGGAGAAAAAGTGCTTACATGCATTTTTTCTTTAAAAAAAGAATTAAACAACAAAATAAAAGATTGATTGACAAGACATCAATAAAGCTTTGAGCACACACTGCTGACCTTTTTTTCTTTGCACTGCAATCTGTGTTTATTAGAATTCAGCGCCTATAAATACATTTCTGTGGATAAAAAAGCAGGCAGCTTCTTAGGAGTTTTGTTCAATAAACTTCTGTGAAAATTCTAAAGACTTAATACATGGCTTTCAATTTAATTCATTCTGTCTTCCCTTCTTAAAAATAAGATATAAGTGAGGATGAAATAGGTTTAGCTGGTGAAATCTTTTTTTCTAAAGCTGTATTCTTAAAACTCACCCTTCCTTTTTAATGTCTGCTACAGCAGTTCATTCAGAACAGACAGGATATATATCATCTCACGCCTGGTACTGTAGGCTATTTCTTCTCTTTAAATAAAAACATATTATAAATCTGTGCTGCACTTGAGTGTGGTAAGCACACAGGTTAGTGACTTCAAAAGTAGAGCTGCAATAAGGCTTTGGCAGGCACTAAAGAATACTGACCAGCTCATCAGACCTTAGTTTCTATTTGATCTTTCTGAGAAGAAAATCTCTTCAGAGCCATTCAAAACTGTAAAGGTGGCACAGCAGCGATGTCAAACCTTTTAATTTTATTGCAGGCCTAGTGATATTCCTGTATTAGGAGTTTTGTGCTTAAAGCTCTGCCTTTTGGAGCCCTATGAGAATCTCATTCATTTTATGTTGGTGAAGTAAACGTGTAGTTGGTGTTGCTCTAAGAAAAAGTGAAATAGAAACCCTAGGCTGAAATGGTCAAAATTTGAAACATAATGATAAAAGTGTCTGGATGGAGTCTCAGAATTTGTTTTTCCTTGACATGTGTTTAACTGCATGGAACCTTCTTCTGTCCTGGTGTCAGATGAGCTGTGTGTTTTTATGGAATTGTTCTGTGATGGTAAAAAAAGCCAATACTATCGGATTTTGTCCCAGAGTTTTCTTCTTCCTTAGCAATCCCTTAATTTTTTTTTCTTCACCATTTTCTATTATTCGCTTGTAACACAATGTTGTTGGCTCAAGCATCTTTGTCTTGATTAATGATTAATTTAGACTTTCTTCTCCCCTCCTCTCCCTGTGATGTTTTGGTGTGGTGGTTATTTTGTTGGGCTTTTTTCCCCAGTATCTTTTTCTCTCTCTGTTTTGTTTGACAGGCAGGTTCTTTCATGCTGCCTGGTTTAGAGGTTCACAGAGTGCAAAATAGGAAAAAAATTGCTGGTGTTTCTTTTAACACAACTTACAAAGAGCATCTGCATTACACCTGGAATGGTCTCATGTAGCACAAAAACACACCCAGAGTGCTGAAGCTCAGAGGTACCTGGACAATTGGGCTCTTGCCCCATGCTAAAATTGAAATTCCTAGGGTCTTTTCTGTAGGACACTAGGTGGGAACTGGATTAGCTATTTATATTAGTCTAAATAATTTTAAATACTGATGGTAATTGGTTTTCTTCCTCTGTTCGCTCTCATCCAATTAGATGTAAAATTACTAAACTATCTTTCAAAAGAGTTTATAGTTCCTGGATGGGATAGATTGTATACATGGAAAGTATATTCCTACTTGGTCTTTGCTTGGGTTAAACCTGGCAATACCTGGGACAAAAGCATTGAAAATCATTATTTCTTAATTTTGACTGTTATGTCATGACTGGGGAAGGTTGCATACAAAGCAGGCGATACTACTCTTGTAAACCAAAAGGTGAGAAGGAAGAAGGCACATAGCATTCTGCAAAGACAATAAAAAGTGTAGTTTACTTTTTCCTCTCCTGCATCTATAGGCGAAAAAAAGTGCATTATAGGTGATTTTATCGAATGCAAAAACCTAATAATATTTCCTAGTACAGGAGGAAGGTGGTACACCTTTTTAGAAATTCTGTACATTTATAATACATATCATATACTACAAAATCACTCCCATTTCTGTACAATATATCTAAAATACAGCCACATTCCACTCAAGCTTTATCTATTAAATGTAAGACTTTAAAGAGACATGCAAGCATTTCTTTCAGATGCAAGAGGGCTATATAGAAATTGAATTCTGCTTATTCAATAAAATTTATTTCAGAAGCTCTGATCATTAGGATTATTATTAATTACTGTGCCATTCAGCTGTGCTGACAAAAAAAAATTCTTTCAGATATAACTGAGCACATTAAAAATATTGGATTAAAGAATTAGCTCTGCTGGATTTTAAATAGAGCAAAATAAAATCTGAGCACATACAAGGTGATCATTTACCTACTTTCATTGCACATTGTTCGAATAGTTTGTATTATGGATGTGAAATTGCCCTCAAGGAGGTTAGTTAAAGTAATAAAGGCTTCCCTGTGCCTCAGGAGCCACTCCCTTTGTGATATGACCTTTCTGTGACTTCTGAGCTCAACTCATTATGAAGACAGACAAATGTGTATTTTAAGTCTTCTTGAAAGCTTTTCAGGCATTATGCTTAGTGGTAAGGTGCCTTTTCCCCCCTCATTTTCTAAACTAGTTGCAATTGAGAGTGAGAGGGAGAAGAAATAATCATAGAATTGGTTAGGAAAGACCTCTAAGATCATCAAACATGACAATTAACTCAGCACTCTCCCTAGGGACCACAGCTACTCATTTTTTAAATCCCTCCAGGGTTGGTCACTCCACCACTTCCCTGGGCAGCCTGTTCCAATGCTTGACAATCCTCTTGGTGAAAAAATTCTTTGGAATATCTAATTTAAACCTCCCCTGGTGCAACTTGAGGCCATTCCCTCTCATCCTGTTGCTTCTTACGTGAGAGAAGAGACTGATCCCCCCACTTTGCTGCAATCTCATTTCAGGTAGTTGTAGAGAGTAACGATACCTTTTCTCAAAGCTAAAAGTCACAGCTAGACCCCTTAAAGAGTTTTTTGTGCCTTGTTTTGTTTGAGGTGGGTGAGTGGGTATTTTTTGCATCTAGAATGAGGTTGTCTATGCTGGAATTTCAATTTCCAGAGGAGTGTGGGTAGCACATGTTCACTCTAGTGCTGCTTTAGCTTAAAATCAGCCCTGTTTGTCCCACCCCAGGGCTGGTGGCACAATGTGCCCCAATTCCATGAGACATCCTTGCCCCCTGCTCCCATTTGATCCTGTGCTCATCGCTGGCCTCGTTGCAGTGATCCAAAGGCCCCCGTCCGTGTGGAGTATTGCATTATTCCCATCAATGTGCTGGGCCAAATCTCACCTCACCTTAGGCCGCTCCTTGGTGTGGCGGTCACAGTTTTGTTGGTCACAGTTTTGTTCTGGGGCTGCAGCAGGGCTGTGTGTGTCTGGGAACAGCCAGTGTTTCCAGACCAGCCTTGGGAATGGAACGTGAAGCTTTCAGCCATGAGCATGGGAAGGTGCCAAAGCGGCCGCTCCGTCCTCGCGCCCTCACCGGCGGTGACGGGGCAGCTGTGAGCCCTGTCTATTTAAATCCAACGTAGAGCTTGGCTGACGGTCCAGCATGTGTTTCACATCCTCCAAGCACGGCTTTAAAAGAGCCCAAATGTGGCTGCTGCAGCAGAGAGCCGAGGCCTTTCCGGCAGCCTGTGCCCGGCCGGGCGGCCAGCATGGAGGAGCGCCCGCGTTGGGTGTGCAGCTCTGTGAGGGCATCCCCTGGCCAGGGCTCGTCTGTGCCACCCCACAGGGCTCAGGGAAGGGGGAATGACCTGCTCTGGGATCCAGGAGAGGGAATGACCTACTCTGGGATCCAGGAGGGTCGGGATGAGCCCTCCAGAAGTGCTGGTGGTGCGGTGAGGGCGTTCCTTCGCACGTAAGTGCTCATCATCTCTGCCGGCAGCAAACGGGGTGGGGAGAGAACTTTTTTATGAGATATAGATTTCTTGTGTTTAATTGGAGGTTCGAGAAGAAAAGCCAAAAACTCTGAAAGTTGCTGTAAACCAACAGGGCTATACTGTAGAAAGTTTATTTGTACCCATATGGTCAGCGCTTAACAACCTTCAGAGGGGCTGTCTGTGGAAACCCTCAGATTGCTGAGGTAGAACTGGGAGAAATAAGCAGAAATGCTATAAAACAGCAACTTCATAAATGTTCCCATTTCTAGCCTCACACCAGTTTTGCAGTAGTTGTTGAATTTTCTGAGTATGCGTGTTCAGAATTACCAGACATTTTCTGCCAATTTTCCATTTTGCAGATGGTTCAGGGGAAATACAGTGAGTAAAGGCAGTGGTTTGCAGAGGGGTACGTGGCCAAGCAGAGCACTGGTACTCAGGTTCTCAGGAGATATATGAGTGCTGAGGTTGTTTATTTTTAAAGTTATTCTCTCAAAGACTCAGTAAAAATTCACCATTTGTATAAAAAAAGGGTGTTGAAAAAGCCTCTTTGCTACAAAGTTTGTTGGAAGTGCAGACAATTTTTTCATCTGAGCAAATATTTGTAGGAAATTTTATGTGTAGAGGTGTACTTGGTTTGCCCTGCAGAATTTGCCAGGGTGCATTTGGGAGTATTTTGCTCACTCAGCTGTAATCTTAACATGAAGTGCAGAACTCGGTACACCATTTCCATTTCAAAGATCACTTAATATCATTTCTGCAAATTTTTTAATTTGTTTAATTAAACTTAGCACTCCATTCCACTTCATTAGATCTATTTAATTTTCATGTATCTAAGCAGTTTTTCAAGTGCATAATTAAAAGAATAGTTTTATAAAATCAGTACTTTTTTTTATTAACATCCTCCAGAACAGGAACTGTATTTTCCTGTTGATTAGCACATGATGATAAAAGCATTAGCATAACATAATAAGAAGGAAGTAATCTAGTCCTGTGTAAAATGTCCACCCTGAAGCTGGCCAGCAGGTATTTTGAAGAATGAAAGATATGTATGCTTTACTGAAACTTTGCAGGAGAAGTGAAGCAACAATTATCTTGGTATTAATTTTTTGCTGGCAGTTCTTCATGAAGGGAAGTGAGTGGGATGTAGTTTGCAACTGGGAGGTCAGCTTTGGGTTTCAGTTCAAGTACCATGCAGAGGTGGATTTCATTAAGACAGTTCTTGCAACTGAAGTTAGTGGGATGCAGAAAAGGTGACTTGCACATGGTCAGTCAATAAACTGGAAGCAGAAGTAGCAGAGGCCCCAGCAGTTTTGTCATACTTGCTCAGAGAGGAGACAAGGCTGCAGTGGGTCTCACTTTGCCTGGTGGCTACAGCCTGGGGATGTCTGGAGCAGGAGATAATGTTTTAGAAATTGATCTCTGGGTAGAATGAGGATTAATCTCATTTGCATTTTCTTCTGATAGGCCAGTGGTATGACCGAAGGGAAAAACTACTATGTACCTTCATCATCATCTTAGCAAAATAAGAAATGATGTGTGTATATATTATACAGTTTGTGTTTGTAGCTACTTGAAAAATGGGCATAAAATATAGATGGAGAAGGTGAGGAAACAATGTCTTATTCCACAAGAGCCACCTACAACTGCCTTACACTCAATAGCCTGCAGGATTCATATAATGAAACTAATCTACAGTACAGCAACAAGATGAATCTGTGTAATTTAGTTCCCTGAACTCACACTAACTTCTGTGTTCTTTGAAGCTGATTTTCAATATATTCTTCTGCTAAACTGTTTTATACAGCTGGAATTTTGTATGCCAGAAGACACAGGGTACTGAGGAGTGAGTGAATCATTAGCCGGTGTATTTGGAGGCTTTGTTGTGTGAGTGTGTGTGCTTACGTATGTTTGTGTGTAAATATTTGAGGGTGTTATTTGAAAGAAAATATGAAAACTGAGAAACATGTGTTCCTGATTTAGTTCCCTGAAATGGCAGACAGCTGTCTCCCAGATTTCTTCCTTCCAAAGGCCCTACAAATTGTGTACCATGTGCCCCACAGCACTGTGGCCACAGTGCACATTTCAGGGTACCTCGCCCTATGTGTGACAGTGTGCTCAGTATATATTGCCATTACACTCTCAGGGCATTTATTAGTCGCCTAAAAGTCCATAAATCCTCTTCCACAAGAGGAAGATCAGTGAGATTTGTGGCATAGATCCACTTGAGTTTAGATGTCATTTTAATGCTATTCAGCTTCAGAATGAAACCAAAATAAATGAAACTATTTCAAGTCCATATCTGCTTTAGATAAATGTTAGAAAAGCTTTGACGATGTACAAACATTATATGTTAGAAATAATATTTTAAACTATAATTTTTAAAGGTTTAATTAAATGATATTACTTTTTATGTCTTTTCATGTGTCTTACATAGAATAAAATTAACTAAATGTGGCTCAGTCTAAAGACAGGTGAGGTAAATGGCAGTCCTTGGGCCTCACATTCAAGCTCTGTGAGAGTTTTTCTTGTAAAGGGGAGGAGCAGAACATTGCCTTGACACTTGAAAACCAATAGGATTGGTAGTTAATAATTGGTAGTTAATAAAACACTTAACCAAACCTACTGTATTCTCTGATTTCAGGTTTATGGATGTTGGAAAAAGCTGCCGGGGTTAAAGGATTGATTATTCACCTGTTTCTTTTTTTGATGCACCCTTTAATTTGCATGTATAAGGCCATTGCCAGCTCCTGGGAATATTCCCATGACAGGCCAGGCCTCGGAGCAGTACTTGGAGTGCTGATAGCACTCAACTGCTGGGCTCACCTGGATTTTGGCATATGAGTCTTTTTCCTTGCAGGAGGTGGTGGCAGCAGGTGTGCAATGATCGTACAACCTGAGCATGTTTATTTGGCAAGAAGGGCAAAGCATGAGAGAAACTGGACTATTAAGGAGTTTACAGGTGCATCTGTTTGACATGAAAACTGATCAGCACACGCTGGGAAACCAAACTGCTCTGACTTATGGGTCAGGTGCATGGGTAAACCAGCCTGCTCCTAGGGGTGAGACCTGGCTTTGGCTTGCTCTAAATCAGCCACTGCTGGTCCCTGTTGATCTGCAGAAAAGGGGACCATTGTTGAACCTTCATTTTGGCTTGTTTTTCTTTAAATATTATAGCTGAACTAAACCGATGCAGTAAATATCCCAGTAAGCAGGCTAACCCACCATCTTTATAAGCTACTGCAGAGTCTCTCTGGGGCTCTTGCAATCCTATTAAAGAAGCTTGGTCCCTAGTTGCTCTGAAGAGGAGGAGTGTGCTCTTTGAACTACATTCTGAGAAGATCAGTATGTTAAATATTTCAGACTTAAATAGGAATTAGCAACATTGTTCTGTCTGAAAGTGATTAATTTTGAGAGCTCCTCTGGCAATCGCTGTTAAAAGTCTTTGTATTAAATTTGCCATATTGCAGTCTCTGTTTCCATTCCATGTTTGAATGGCAGTTCATTCCACCGGCTCAGTGCAGGGGAATTATGATGGTATTCAATTAGCCAGGTAGCCTCTGAAGATTTGCTAATGTATGTATAAAATAGAAATCCACTCTTAAAGCTTCTCTGTCTTGCACTTTCATTTTAACCACTAAATAATGGTTATGTAATGTACAAAAGGCAGCCTCTCTGGTGGCATCCCAGGGATGAGTGGTGTCCCTTGTATGCCAGAAGCACAGTCTTTACTGATGAGGCAGGGACCTGAGGACTGACAAAGTGTTAAACTCTGCTTTGCATGAGAAGGTCTCATGTAAAATGGGGTGTGTGGAACTGGTAGATCCAAGGTTGTTTAGAGCCATTTTGCAGCAGTGAGTGAAAATTCAAATCCAAATTCTGGTAAATACTATATGCCCAAAGATTATCCCTTGATTTTTGTCTTAGAATTAGAAAACATATGTGCATGTATATATATGGTAACGTTAAAGATAGGTATTCCACGTGCACAAGGAAGAACTCAGCTTTCAGGATGTGTGACTTCCATTGTAGATAAAAGGAACTGACAAGAAATAAAAGAACAAAATTAAAACTCCGGAAAAGAATAGAATATGCAAGACTCCCTTGTTAACAACAGACATCTGCCAACATGCAGACAAACTATGAAGGGAGCTGTTTTATCCTCAGAAGCATTACATGGAAAATAGTCCTACCAGTATTAAGTTGTGTACACTCCAAGCTGAAGAGCTCCTTGTAACAAATTCTTTATCAGATTTCACATAAAACAATCTCACCAGTTTATTCACACCACAGTTTTTTGCTTTTGATAATTTATGTGTTTTGTGGTTGCTTTTGTTTTAGTTTTGTTTTTATTTTTAATGGAAGTTACATTACTATTCATCTCTTCTGTGTTTAATATGACTATTATGTGTGGAATCTTAATAGATTGTAAATTCTGCTTGTTTCTAGGACTGAATTTTTTTTATCTCAGGCTTCAGAATACTGAAGCATTAAACATTGAATAGCCAGGAAAAAAAAAGTGTAATCTATAACTAATAGGTATTGCATATTTCAAGCACATTAGGACAAATTATTCACTAGAAGAGATTCTTATAAATTCCATTATGTGTAAAGCATTTGGAACAAAGCAGTTATAATATACAGCAGTAGGAATGCCAAATGTGGTCTATCACTTAAACAATGTATTTCTGAGCAGGAGTTTGCTGGTGTTTGAATGATGTTTCTATTGCTATTTAAGCTTTCAGGGAGATGAAATATTTTACTCTGAGTGATGGAAACTGAGAAGCTGTTAGAGTGAACAGATGAATGAGAGCATGCAAAACATACACTGTGAAATTCCATGTTTGACCTGACCGTTGAAATAGAGCTTGAGTTTTGAAAACAAACACACACAAAAACAACAGAGACTCCTACAAAGGAGTTTTGATGTGTTATAAAGGCCTATATCTAATACAAAGGAATTTTCTCAGTTTTTAAATGCTTGCAGCAAGTTTTTGTAGTCCCTCTCTGAGCTGGCCATCATGCAAAGTATGACACTAAAGGAAAGCTTGTAGAGAACATTGTGATGGAGAAAGGAATGGCTTGTGAGTCTGTAAGTAAATAGAGGCCAGGGCTATGCAGGATTTTCATTATTAATTTCTCAGTTGTTTTTCAACTGAATATTGTCAGGTTCATTTTTGCAATCTTTAATTTTATCTGGAATCTAAATAACAGCCCACCAAAAACTGTACACCCCACTTTCAGCTCCATTTTTTTCCTGATTCAGTCTCCAGTTTTGCTATTGAGGCTCTAACTTTGTGTCCACATAAAGCAAACTGGGCAGATAAAAGCTACAGAAGAAGTCAAATTATTTTTTTTCCAACCTTCATTTAGCAAAAGGTGCCATTTGCCAAACTATTAGGTGATGACATCTCTCATTTGGTATTGAGAAATTGGGGTAAGCCTGTTCTGGACTGTGAAATGTGTGAACAAGTAGTTTAGTCTCAATGAAGGAGCACCAACCTGTAGCAATATGCTGGATTGATTCAAAGAGGTCAGTTTTGCACCAGCTAAAACTAACAATAAAAACCCCAAAGATGGCATCTCGATTATCAATGTGTGCAATGAGAACCAGAGATGCAAAATCCCCATCAGAAAGTGACTTACTGCAACAATTTAAAAATAATGCAGTAGCTCATTACTTATAAGAAGGTGGCTGAAATAATATAAAACTTCAGCCAGTTTCTCCAGTACTTCAGAGAGAAGAGATAGTTTGATTTTAGTTACAAAGGACTCTAAATGAAGAGGGACTGAGCATATATGGTGTGTCTGTTTATTAGATGAACTAATTTCAGCAGAGAATGCATTTGTCAGTTACAGCAGTTAATGTTGTCAATGTTTTAGTGGGACCCACTTAGCTATTGAAGTTAGCATCGTGGCAGTGTCCATATTTTCTGTCTTGGGGTATTGCATATGTTTTCAAGGAACCATACTGAGAATTCATTTTCTCTGGGAAGCAACCATGCAGATAAAATTGTCTTAAAGGGTATTAGCCATGCCTGGGGGTGATGAGCAAGGGAGAAGTGAAGTGGAGCTTCACTGATGGCATTTTGACTTGAGTGTGGCTGGAGGCAGCCTGCTGCCGCCTGGCTGGGGCAGCATCATGTCCTGCACTGCCTACACCTCCAGAAAGTCTCACAGGCTTCTTCTGCACCTGCAGCCAGGGACTAGCACTGCGGGCCTTCCTCCCTCATCCCCCAGCTGAGAAACACTTTGGGAGCTATTGGCTTCTTGGTCGTTTTACCTTCCCTATGCAAAGCAGTCATGGGCAATGTCATGTTCCTTCTACACTGACTGGGAGGTCAGGACAGGCAAATTTTTGTGTCCCTTTAAAACTTTACCCTCTGAATTATTCCACCAATGCAAAAGAGTCAATGGACTGATCCCAAGGCTGTAAGACAATCTTTGTTTAAAGAAGAAGGGAGTTATATTTCAGCATTTTTGTGACAATTATAGTAATCAAGCTAAATTATCCATAAACCAGAAAAAGGTATCAGTTTTACATTTGACGGAAAGTTTTTTATTAAAAGATAGTTTTGTTTGGTATTTTATGCCTGGGATATAACCACTTTAGCCACCCAGAAACCACTGTGGTTGTTTTTTTCTCTCTTATTGCTGGGCAAAGTTATTGAGGAAAAATATTAGAATCTGAGGCAATTCCAAAAGATGTTTTCTTGCCCTGACTCTGTAATTCTGCCTTCATAAATTCATGCTGTCTTGTGGATTGTCATCCTAGTTATATATCTCTTTTAACCACAAAAAGCTTTTCAAAATGGGGAATAAGTTCACATTGTAGACCTGGAATTCAGTTTGGATTAGCAGCAAGGTGGAAGGGTGTTTTGTTGTGCCCAGAGTCAGGGCAGCAGGAGGGCAGGGAGCCTGTCCCTGGCTGGTTCTGTAGAGCTGCTCCTGACGAGGACAACGCTGCACCTCCCAGTGCTCCTGCCTCCCTCCTCAGGTGTTGTCACCGTGGGCACTGTTTTGGGTGATCCTGTGCATGTTCCTGTGCTTTATAACCAATAACCCATGCACTGAGCAGAAATTAATCACTTAACGGTATTCATGATATCGTAAAATTTGTGTTTTAAAAAAATTTTGGGGGTTTGTGTTTGGTTTTTTTTAGTTTTTTTGTGAGTAGCTAATGAGACTTGCTCTTTATTCCTATGTTTCCAAAAGTTAATAATAGTGAAAAAAACACCAGCTATCCCTCTTAGCAACACTGTGCATTTTTGGAGGCACAGCTTCTTCAATAACTTGTTGCCTAAACTTTTGTTAAAAGCCATTTAAGTATTTGTACACCCATAATGGACAAGAATATTCTTGAAAACATGTTCCTTTTGCATACTTTGACAAAAGTCAGAGGTTCAAAACTGATTTTACAAATAGAAAATTTGACTGGTTGAACTCGTCCAATTTATTTTGCTGAAATTTGCTATTTTGGAATTTGAGTTCTTTGTCTGTGCACATACCAGGCTATGGTTCCTTTTTCCAAGCATAATTTCAATGGAAGGATTTATTTCAAGATTTACATTGTATTCATTTCACTTACCAAATTAAAAAGAGATCATTCCAGTGGAATTAAAAAAATAAACCTAAAGCAGTGTAAATTATTTTTGTAACATCTATCTTAAACATTGAATGAAGGAATGAAGACTGGAATAATTCCTGCATTGAAAATTAAGACATCTAGGTTCATCCTTGGCTCCACTGTTGTGTTTTGCTTAAGGAAATTGTATCATCTGCCTCAGCTTTATTCTATAAAACTAAGGAATGCACAAAAGAGTTGTGACACTATTGTTTCTCATGAGAGCAAGTGGAAAGCAAGCTGAGCGATAGTTTTAACTGCTGAATCTCACCTCACCTCACAGACAAGGTAGACAAAAGCATGAGGGATTTTCAAGTGGTCCCAGAGAAGTTCCTGAACCCATGGCTTGACATGTTAGTCCAGATTCTGTGCCGTGACTTCTAACTCTCTGTCCAGCATTTCAAAGTTGAATTGATATTGCGATGATTTATAAAACTGCTTCATCTCTTGGGAATACTAGTTTTCATAGACTGTGCTGCTACCTATTCAGGGAAAAAAAAAAAAAAAAGGTTCTTTTTGCAGCTAAATATCAAAGAAGATTTGGGCAGGCGCAGAAAAATTGGTAAAAATTTCATTGGTAGAAATTTCTGAGAAGTTAAAAAATGCTAAGATGTATAAATATTATATAGTGCACAGGATGTAGCAACTTGCTAGAGTGTATAGCTGCTCATTGAGGCATATCTAAGCCTCTCTTCCTCACAGCCCTACTGAACTTGTAAGAATCTGCTATGACTTTAAAGTACAAAAGCCCCAAAGCAGATCCATAATCTCCAGGGTTGTAAGTGTTGAGCTTTCACTTGCTGTACAGTTCCCTTCTCCAGGATGAGTGAGAGCAGAAAATCTGTGCTCTCTGCCTTCCTGGGATGCTGTGAAAGGAATGTGGCCTGCCCACAGGTTCTGAGCCCTGGCCACTCCAGATGCTCAGCTCTTCTGATTTACTCGGGATGCTTCATTTGAACATTTGGTCTAAGAACTGGGAAAGACAAAATGTATCATGGAGCAGTGTTTGGAGCTTCTCTGGATGGGATACTTTTACACTAAGTCATTTTTCAAAGGAAAAATATTCTAGTAATGCTCTTAGCCAGAAATATGTTGGTGTGCTTTTCAAGATGTCTTGGAATGCTAGCACAATAAGTTTGCTGTACAAATCTAATTATCTCAGCTTTCTTTTCCTTTTTTTTTTTTTTTTTTTTTGGCAATGTTATTTGATTTATTTTTGAAGCTGTTAATGAACTGCATTGGGAAAGAGATTACATGATTTATGTAACATTTATTTTCTTTTATTCTTTGTGATCTGCCTTGTTATAAACCATGAATTGTTTAAGTGCTTTTTTTGCTTTGAACTAGCAGGAGAGTGGCAGCATCTCTTGTTGGATTTGTTCATTTTTTAAAATGAATCTAAAACATGACTTACACACCAGGCTGTACTTTCACACAAAGGACACCTCTGTGGTGATCCTCTCTTTTTGAAAGAGTAAGTGAGGTTCTCTTCCCACCTTTGGCCTCACTAATGAGATCTGCAGGGGGGAATCAACATCGGTTTTCTCTGATGGCATAATGACAGAGTTTCCTGGAGATTGAGCTATCAACACTGATATAATTTAATTGGGGAGAGAGTTTAGTCCAGCCACAGGCATGCATGCTCAGCTGGAGGAATGCTTTTTTCTACACTAATGTACTTTTCTAGTCTCTGAGTAGAAGTTCAGGACAATCTTTCTGCCCAAATATTATTTAATGTTCCTGCAAGGGAGAGCATTCCCTTGGCCGTTGAAAGCCAGTAAGCTTATGGTCATTTTCTACAGATAACAAGAAGCTTTTGTGCAAGTTTGGGAAATCATGACCAAGTAGAGAAATTAAACTACTGAAAAATTAGATTTTTTTTTTTTTTTTTTTAAACATCTCTAGAAGCAATGGTTAACTTAACAATGTAAGTAGAAGTAGTATGGGACTGTGTTTTATGAAGGTTTAGTGATGTTCTACAGCTGCAAATTCTGGTGTTTTGGAGTAGTTTCTCAGAAGTGAGTGTATGGCTTGGCATGCCAGATTACAAGGCTCTAGAGGAAAACTTCAAGGGAAACTAATCTTGCAGTCACTTTTTGTTCTTTCAAGTAGTTGACCTTAGTTTTTACAGTGGTTTCAGCTATTAAACAAGTCTCCTTTTTTGTTATGTTTTAATTGCAAAAATACTCTGTATAATCTGAACCATAAACAGAGCTGAAATTGCTGACTGCACAGATAGTTCTGTCACTGGAATTATTACAATAATATTTTGTGGTCTTTGTGACAACAACTTTTTCAAGGAAAAATAAAATCCTGATCTCAGCCAGTTAACTACTGTATATAGTGGAACATATATATACAACATATAAAGCTATACACATTGTTTATATACACATCTGTACAATATTTTTTTATATAAGAGTTAGTATTAAAAACCAGAGTCCTTTTTCTGGTTTTGAACATCAATTAATTTCCAGCCTAAGAAATATTTCCTACCCCCATTTTCACAGTAGAGACATTCTGTCTTCTGCCTATAACTTGTGTTTGAGCAAATGTTGATCTAATGATGAAGGAAAGAGGGATGGTGTTTGGATTTTCTTTTCCTCTCTCTGAAACTAAGAGAAAGAAAAAGTGATGTTAGTTGGGGAATTAGTTTGTGTAAAGGGTCAGTAGCTGGGGTTAGTACTTAAAAGTATTCCTTCTCTTAAGAAAAATAAATAAAATCTGCAGTTAGCATTAAGTAGTGCAATTTTGTACCTCAAATTATTTAGAAAACTAAAATATTTCCCCTATGATTTTGTGACTCTGTAATGTAATATCAGCAGTTCTGTGCTTGTTCGTCCCATTTTTGAGGGAACATCGTAAAAAATGTCAAGCCCGTGTCCCCTATGGAGTCTGTATAAGTTGAGAGTACCTCAAAGGTGCATTAGTGTGTGGCACCCAAACTTGTGTTTCCAAAACAATCAAAAAAGGCAATACAGAAGTGCTAAGGTGGGATGCCAGCTGGCTATTGGATAGTTTCTATAAATAAGTGCTTTCACTCTGGAGAATGCTGGCTAAACACTGTGACATGACTTTGTATCTGGTTTGCAGGGTATCAATGTGTTGTGGCATTTACCTGTTTCCTAGAGGAATAAAATGTTCCTGTGTGACTTCCAAATCAAGCCTGGTTTTACAAAGTGTAAAAGCTGTTTCCTGAGGCAGCCACAGGAGTACTTGCTGAATGATGAGGGGCACTTCTCAGCACCTGAGTGAGTGCTGCTGCAAGGCCCTGAGCAGCACAGAGGGACGGGGAGCCAAAGGCGTCCCCAAACAAACCACCAAGGTACTGCTGCTGGACTAGCAGAGCTCACAGTCCTCTGTGCTCCAGTGCCCAAATCCCACCCTCAGTGCTGAGCTCGATAAAATGGTTACAAAGCAATCACACAAACCCCAACACAAATATCTCAACAGTCAAACTATTCCTCACCAGTGAGTTATACTCCCTGGTACCTGTAAGGCAAGGCTAAATTTTGGTTTACAGGAGTTTGATTCTGGTTGGAAACCCAGCTTCCCCTTAAGATGTATGAGAGCATGAATTTGATCGAGAGAGCATGAATTTGATTGAGAAACCAAACCATTTTCAGTCCAAAATCCATTTTGGGTTAAGTGTGATGGTGCATTTCTATAGCCATTCAGAATATTCTTTTTAATCATTGTTATTTCATGTAGCAGTGGCCATCTCTGAACATATTCATAAACTTTAATAAAGAAACTAACTCGCATAATGTAACACATTGTTTTTCACAGCAGATTGAATATTATCCTGAATTTGGTTCTCTTTTTCGGGTTATTTACAGAGAAATCTACCATAGGAGCTAGAGCTTCATGATTTCTATCAAAAGGTGAGAGCTACTTTGTTCAAAGATACCTGAATGATATTTGTCAGTTCAATATAAATCTGGTTGTAAAAAAAAAGGTAACAATGATACATAAAAACAAAATTTAATGAAAAGAACTCACATGATGAGTGAATTTCATGAATCATGTAAAGGTGTGCATAAAAAATTGAATATGTACACTTTAGATCTCAGATCTGATAAATATTTCATTGGATTAAGAAATGCACTCTTGAAGCTTACCTGTATATAAAACATAAGAATGCATTATGGAGGTAAGGTACTCTGTCAATTAACACACTTGTGTATGTCTGTCTGTCACTGAAAAAAAAAAAAAATCTTCGTAATTATTAGACTTAAGGTGGCTGTATCTGTAAAATTTTAAAAATTGAGGCCTTTGAATGAATAGAACTAACTGCTGAGGTCACTAACTACTTGCATGAAATGTGATTGAGGAGAAATATAACTATGGGATCTGCTATTACATGCACTTAAAATACAGCCTTGTTGTTCTAAATTGTCATCAGTGGAGTACGCTTTGAGGAGAATTCAGGCTTAATTCTGCTGTCACCAAAATCAGAGCTAAGATTATAAACGCAGAGTAAGTCCAACACCTGATGCTTTTGGACAGTTTGCTATCAATCTCCAAAAAACACCACATTTTAGAGCTACAAGTTTTAGGAAATTCCTCTGTCATGAAAATTCCTTTCTGGATTAGCCCAACACTCAGACAGGGGGCTGAGACTTTGGGTCATGAAAAGTGCACCTGGCAATGGATTTAGACCTCTTGAACATCTGCATGTCTGCATCACCTTACCTGTTCAGCCTTCTCTCAGTGCAGCATTTCTGGGAGCTCCTTTGGGCATTAGGGTGCTTTGGTTAGGGTTTTCTGTAAAGGTGCTCCTTCTGATAAAGTTTGAAATATTTCTTTTTCTTCAGCCTCACATTTATAATGCACAGAGGAGTGTTTTGGTGGGAAGTATCAATACCATATTGAATGATTCTACGACCTGGATTTGAAAAGCCTGGGTACCAATAATCAGTTTTGTTTCTTTAGATTTTATTGATAGTGAATTAACAGATGGATATTTCTTTCCTGGTATCTGATATGTGACTGTGAAAATGCTAGCAATTCAAAAAGGTAAAAGAAATTTTAACATCTGAATTCATTCAGTGATAAACTAATGATGAGTTATCAGCAAGCAGGATGCATGCTCATTTTTCTTTAGAAGCAGTGACAAATAGTAAAGAATGGAAATAAGTTTCTGCCACTTCAGAAAGACAATGGTTTGGATTATTTGGAGATGGATGTTTCTGTTAATGTGTCTTTCATCTACCTGCTTATGCATTTGTATGGTTCTATTATTTTAGATGCAAGCTGCCTTTAGATGTTGAGGAGAGGAAGGACAAACATTTTAGCATTGGAATCATCCTAGCTGGTAATATGAGCAATTTACAATGCTGTCTGAGTGGGTACCAGTTTCTAAGCTAATCTTGCTTCTGTGGGTACAGTTTTGAACAGCAGAGCTGCATATGAATGTGGTACTACTGCAAAGTTCTGCCAGTGTAATTAATATCAGAATTTGGCTCGGGTTCTGCAAAGACTTTGTGGCCATGTTTTGCATGAAAAAATGCATATGTGGTGGTTGTGGTTTTATTGTGATGTGGCTGAGATTAGCAACTGCTTACAGAATCAAAAAGCTATAATTGCATTGTGAGCATTAAGATGTAATGCACACAGCTTCTTATGCATGCTCCATACCAGGGCAACCTTATATTGCATATCTGTTACCAGTTCATAATGGAGCAGATGTGTCATTGCATGTTTCTGTGCTTTTCCTTGCTGCTGAACAAGGCTGTTTCCTTCCCTCCAGTTCCAAATAAAAATTCTTAAAAAAATAAAAAAAAAATCCAGTTCTCTTACTCACATTGTAACATCCAATAATGTTGAGTGTTCTGAGGTTTGAAGATGAAAGAAACAGGCTGTAAGTTATGGAGTTGGAGGACAATATAAACAAAGTGACCTTTGGTATCATGCTTGCCATATTCTGATGAATAAATTGAGTTCATGTTTAACATTCAGATAATATTCCTGGCAGAGGAAAACATTGCCACATTAAATGTTCAGATCAGAAATGTTCAATGCAGACTAAATTAAGTTGGATCTTAGGACAGCAAACTTAAAATGAGTAACATGTGGCAATATTTGATTTAACAAAGAAATGTTCCTTTTTCCTTTTTTCTTTCTATTTTTTTTTCTTTTTCCTTTTTTTTAATTTTTTTTTTTACTCTAAGTTTAAAAGTATAAAGATACACATGCCACAATGCAGTGCCAGGAACGTTAACTGCTTTTGATCTCCCTCCTCAGATATTAACATCTCCCCCTGAACACCCCCCTTTTTTGGCGTCTTAAGAGTTTTCATGCCAATAAAGATGCAGAGAACAGCAGTCTTTGCTTCTGTTTCTTCAGCTTGTTTTCTTAGTGTTGCATGATCTATGCCCTGGAGAGGTCAATTTTAATCAGCCCCCAGGCACTGCTTAATATTTAGGGCCAAATTGTCAAAGAAGGCCTCTGCTGGATTTTGATTAGTGAGCGTACGATGGTTTCTTGCACTGTTGAGCCTCCCAAACACATGTATGTTTTTGCCTGCCAAAATCCAGCCCTAAGCTCTTTGAAGTGAAGATGTGGTCGTCCATGCTACTGACATGTGCGTTCTTTGTTTGCAAATTGGATAGTTGCACATCTGTCTCTATCCGCCATTGATTACTGTTGTACAGCTGCACCTGTATTTGATTGTGGGAATGAAAGGGTTGGAACTGGAATTTATTTTTGGAAATGCAGTGCCAGTTTTCTCTGAGATCAGTGTGATTCTCAGTCATTCCTGGTTTGCTGTTTTTGCAGTTTGATCTGCTGAGAAGTATTCTACTCTGTAGAAATCTTTGGTCGGCAGGTATTGAGAGTAAAATGTAACTGTATTGCTAGCATTTTAATAAAAGGTTTCTTGGCTGCATGTGAGCACTGAGTCCAGGGGGCACATACATAAATCTAGTCATCCTTGAAAAAGACCATTAGTCATTCTGGCTTAAGCAGTGTTTAAGGAAGCAGGAACTTCATGCACAAGCACCTTTAGATGGCTGTGATGATTTCTCAGAATTATAATTCCAGTAGGAAAGCCAAGCATAAACGTAGAATAATGTCTTTTGCAAGCCACAAATGTTGGTGCTAACAGAACTGCGTCCAAAATAGTAGTGATTTACATAAATATTGCAGAGCAGAAATATCCAGTATTTTGATGCCACTTATATATATACTTCACTGACATAAGGGAAATGCTAAAACATATCCCAGTTATTACTTATGCATGTGGTTATATTCTGAAAGATTGAAAATATTTCAGTCAAGATCAGGACTCTATGTCTCTGTTATAGAAGAGAAATTGGTGCCTGCCTGAAGGATTATTTCAGTCAAATATATAGGTTAGAGAAACACAGTCAAAGCTGTCCAAACATGTCTCAGAATTGAAGAAGGGGGTTTTCTGCCTTACCTGGACTCTGTGAAACGTGCACCATTGTGACCAGCTCAGATGTAGGCTGATTTTTATGTGGTTGGGGAAACAATCCACTAGTAATTCTCTACGCACAGTTTCCAGAAAATCCAGTTAGGAAATACATTAACATCCAGGACATCCCTGATGGAAAAAAAGACTAATTTAGGTGTGGGCATTTCAGAGGGAGTAGCAGGACTCCTTTCTTCACAGACCTTTCCTCTGCTTGCAGAGTGCAGTGTGGGTTGCAGCCCTGCCCCACATGCCAGGAGCAGCAGTTGGAGCACAGCCTTTGGCTTCAGTGTGAGTGGAGAAAGGCCTGTGATGATTTAAAAAATGGGCAGGTTGGAAGGGAGCAAGCAACTAATCAAAGTTCATAACCATGCAATTGTGGCATAGTGACTCTGCAAGCTGAAATTCATTGGCCATTTAAGGCTCTTCAGTTCTCATATCAACCTCTGAGTATTTCTGCATTTATTTTCAATTTACTTCAGTCTTACCGAAAGTTCAGTTTTTGGCATGTCCAATTATACAGCTATAAAACTTCAAAGAGCACACAGCCAGAAACTTCACTGATTTGCTCAAGGCTTCCTCCATTAGCCTGTAGGACATGCATTTTAACTTTCTGAATTCATTCATTTGAAAAGCAGTGGGTTTGTATGTAAGAATGTGTAATGTAACTATCATGAGGAAAAGAAATGCACAGTCATGAACATACTAGCCACAAACTGATCTCACTGCCCCAGCTCATTCTGGATACTCTCAAGGACTGAAAATAACACGTAAAGAATTGTTAGTTTGAGGAAGTAACATCCCCAATCTTGCCATAGCCTAACATTAACTTTGTAAAATGAATTTGAAAATCGTGTCTTCTGGTTGGAAATAGAAAGGAATTTAGGGATGGAGAGAAAAAGAACAAGAGCAGGACAAGGCATTAATCATGATTACTTTTCTTCTTTAACTTTCAGTCTTGTATGAGGGGCTTCAAACTGCTGCACTGCATGTTGCATTTTTAAAATCTTTCTCAGACTATACACAGATCTTGAATTATCTTTCAGGCTCATGGAAACCATTGAGATCTTGACAGGAAAGTTTGTTCTAAAAAACCAGAAAGTGAAACAGAGAAGGTCTTCAGAGTACCTTATTGACCTTTGTTAGGGATAATAATTTTTTGGTCTGTTTTTAGTGCTGCTTATCCTTTGCAACATGCTGCCCTGTGTCTGAGCAGTAGCAGGAGAATCAAAGGAAGCAGCTAATAGGTGCTGGCTTACGCAGCTTCAGCTGGGCCCCATGCTGTTCAAACTGTGCCTGACTGATGGAATACCAGCAAGTGTGGGAGTACCTGTCATTTGGCTTTACTGTTACATTCACATTTGTAGAAAGAGAATAGAAAGGCTGAAACATTTCTGTCATGTTGTTGATGTTCAGTACCAAAACACAGCACAGCCACAACAAAACCATACTGGTAATGAATAATGCCTACTGTACAACAGAAGGAAATTGTGTTTATTTTATAGGCCTTAAAGTTATTCTGTCTACTTGGTATGAGACACCCCCAAATTCTCAGTAATTTTATTTTCATTTGTGCTGACTCTCAGGTTCTGGCTTTGGTACTAAAGCAAGCAGGCAGCATTTTTTCACTCAGGCCTTTGGGATATGTACTGTGGAAAACAGTTCTTCTGATATAGAAGGTAATGAAAAGTCTCCCAACATTGAAACAAAAATGTGTTACTAGAAACAATGACAGCTTGTCAGAGTGAAAAGCAGGGTAACTTTCAGAGATGTGAAAGAGCAAATGCCTTGTGAATTGAAATATGTATGACTTGACTTAGTGCTGGAAATATAGCTGGTGACTTGTTTTTTAGTTTTGCTGCTTTGTTCAGCATTGTAAAGCTGAGTCTGGTTGGCCATGGGGATTTTGTAAGAAATTTAAGCAAATGCATGTATTGACTGAAAGATGACCATAGATTAGATTCTGTCACAAAACTGTTTCCTAAAGCCAGAAGTCCTGACCCTGCAGAACGGTTTGAAATTACACTAGAGCAGGATGGATTCCATCAGCACTGAATCTTCAGAGATTTCAGCAGAGAAATTTACAATTATAGTTTTTAGGCTGGAGAAAGGCAGCTTTTAAGCCACCAATTTTAATGTGCATCCTTAAAGCTCATGAGGCAAGAATCTGCCTTTGTCCAGTGATCTAGCTGGCTTTGAGCAAAGCCTAAAGCTCTCAAGCCTTTCCAAGCCTCTTTCCAAAAGTCCGGGTGATAAGAGGAAAACATAACTCCTTGTCAGATATTATCTCAGACATCTCAGTTTCCCTCTGGCAGGTTTTCTGATATGAAAACCCTTACATGTGGTCACTGTGGGAATAAGGACTAACTCTTAGAATTTGCCAGCCTAGGCTTACTACTTTGCAAGCTTTGTGTAGTCACAGGAAAGGAAAACATTCCCAGGTGTTTTCAAAACCACGATGATCATGATCTCTTCTCCCACCCTTGCTCTATTCATCTCCAGGAGAGCTCTTAAGGGCCCCCAAAGCCAGATCCCTGATTATATCTATTCTTCATGAACAGTAGAATGGTGTCATTCCTGGCTGGTCTGACATCCTTCACCACTTCTTCCACTGCAATTGTATATCCTTGAGGAGAGAGAGAGACTGACTCTTGCCAGGAATAGAAAACTCCACTAACATGTTCAGTAGCTGTTAAGCTTTTTAAGATCATGGCATGATTTCTTGTGTTAAAGAGGAAACTTTAATGTTAGGATGGTCAGTTGGTGGCTTAATGATTATTTTGGAAAGATGTGTTCAAAGAGAACAATGAGCCTCATTCTAAATATCAAAGAGTTTCAGCTGTTATAAAAGGTTGTCAGGCTTTGAAGAGTGCTTTTTCAGCAATAGTAACATTAAATAAAAAACTGTGGGCCGTCCTCATGCTGAAGCCATTAAAATGGATGAAGGTTGACATTGTACCTTTCCTAGATGCTGGGTTTGGGAAGGGTTTTTCCATCATCCACCAACTCCTGCAGTAGCTGGTATTCTCAGATCAGCACTGAAGTTCTGTAGCAGGTGACCTGCTAAGCCCAAAGCCATTGTAGTAAAGCTGTCAAAATGTACAGCAAATTTGGCCTCTCTACAAGCAGAATTTGAGACCTGTCATCACACCAAAACCTTTGGTTCTTTAAGTCACATTCTATAATGTACAGTTCAATGAACAACATATTAATGTTCTGTTTTCTAAATGTTGTTTTGACATTTAAATGTTCAAAACCATCTTGAGTTAATTAAATGTAGAAGCTTCTAAGTGAATTGATTGTGCTGACAACTCATCATCTAATTACCCATAATTAGGAGGAAAACAACATTAGCTAATAGAAATAATAAATAACTGTGATAGGGAAAATATTCAAATATGCTGTCCAGCAGCATGGCAATTTTTCTCCCAAGCAGAATTCATACATGAAAGCACTGAATATAGTTGTATTTAATCACACATTGTATAGGCATAGGCATTATTCACTGAATGGTTTAGGTTAATAAGAGCTGGTCTGAAAATAGAAGATACTAAATGGTGTTTTAGGCTGATGAATTCCAGAAGCTGGGGTGTGCTTGTTAGAACAAAATAATAGAGACAAAATAGATCAATAAGGGGTTTGAAGAGACAGAAAGATATTTTTGCATCATCTACTAATCTTGTCAACAACATTAAAAGAGGGGGAAAAAAAGTCAAAGTAACTAAGAAGCCAATTTGGTTTGTTTTTTATCAATATCCTTTGCCAGTTGTTAGCTGGAATATTTTAAATATGGAGATAGAAAGTGTGGGCAAGTTTAAATAGTTCCCTTACCTTCAGGACATTGGAGGAGACATTGTTTTCAGTGATTTTCCCTGAATGTTTATCACCAGGAGCTGTTTTATTAATTATGGAATTGTTAAATGAAAAACATCTGTTTCTTGATGACCTAGAAAATATTGCAGTTGAAATCAAGTTTTCTTTTTGTGTTTAAAGCTAGGAAAAACCTTGAATTTCTGTGCTTTCTTCAGAACTATAGTTAGCCAAGTGTTTGTGTTACCTCAGTCTAATGAGGTGTAGACTCTTTGCAGGAATGAGTTCCTCACCACAGGCATCACTAGTTGCTGCCAGTCTTTTTGTTTGCAGTATTCAATCTGTTTCTAGTAAATTAATTATTTTCCATATCTTAGGTGAGGTGGAACCAATCCTTCTAATTGCATATGTAATTTTTTTTCATGTGTATATTACTTAGTGTTCTTTGGACTAATAAAAATATAAACAAGTAATGGGTTATCCAGCAGGTACATTCTGTTATATATCTTTTTAATGTGTGCTTAATGGGCATGTATTTACCATAATTACTTACACAAAGAGAATTAGGAATATAAATATAAATTAAAAAGAGCTACTTTAGCTATGACTAATGCCCAGTTTGGAATACATGTAGAAAATCTGTGAGATTTGTTTAGGAAGATCCACAGACAGAAGTGTCAGCAATATTGGCATGAACACAAGGCAGTGGGAATGTAAAGGTGTGTATGAGGGGTGCACATCTAACAGACCTCCTGAGAAACAGACACAGAGGATCCAGAGGGAAACAATTGCTACAGGAAAAGAAGAAAGTAAATAGAAATGTAATAATTTTTATTAAAAAAAACTGATTTTAACAAGGAATCTAAATTAATGGTATTTAATACTTTGTTGTATTTCCATTATTATTCCAATATTTTTGTTTTTACAAAAATGAGAGAATTATTGTCATAAAGTGTTCCAGTTATAAGAGTTGAAGACAGCCTTTCATAATTATGCTTCTGTTGCCTCTATAACTTCTTATTTTCCAAGATCAATTTTTACTTCAAAAAGTGATCCATAGATACTACCATGAATATTTATATTTAGAGAATGAAGCAGAAGCATTTGTAAATCCTTACCCTCTTAATTAATGCCAGTCTTCAAGCTTGTGTTTCCCAATGATTGATAATAAAAAGGTTTCAGTGTGGCATGGTATCCTTTGCAGCATGAATCATACAAGACCATAAAATTGTTAGCTACATCATTATGGCTGAGTGTATTGTACTAAACGAGCACATACCAGAAAATGAAATGAATGTTTTATGTGTTCTCTCAGCTAGATTCAGGTAGTGTGCAAAACGTCCCTCTCTGAACAAATCATATCCCTAAATGTGTTTTTTAAAGTTTGCATAATTAATTTGAGTTCTTTTACTTTTTACTGATTGAACACAATGAATTTAATTCCATATGTCTTTGTTTTATGTGTTGACTGGTTGAGAACTTGATTTGGCAGTCACATTAATAGAGATGTGCACTCTTTCTTGATTTCAGTAGCATTATTTACACATATAAGAGTCTGTGTGGAGGGGTGGGGGGATGTTGTTTTGGATTCTTTGGAGTTGTTTTTTTGTAGCAGGGGAAGGAAGGAGTGGCTGGACCCGGAAGCCTCTGGTTACAAAAGCTGCAGCAATATCTTACACCTCTGGTTATTTCATTGTTTCATGCCCACATATTTCTTTAGTGACTAGATCTCTTGGTCTTGCATGATACTTTATTGTTTTTTCTCTCTGAATGATGAGCCCCTATTGCAGCATGGGAAGTGTAGTCCAGGTAGAAAATTCAATTTACAACATAAGAACATACAGAGTGCAGGTAATCTATCATAGTATTTTCCATGAAATGTATCAGTGCCTTCTGAAGCACTTTGCTTGGAGCCTGATCTTACATTTGGGATCTTTACAACACAAGCAGGAGTACTCTTACTGAGATAAGTGAAAAATCAGACAACTACTGAGACTCTTACCTACTACCAGTGGCAATCAGGTAAAATTCACAGTGCATGCACATCTTTTTTATAAACGTATTCTTAAAAAGGCATAGATGGCTTTGCTGATCTCACGAGGCTCTTGCATTACATGCCTATTTCTCCTCCTCTACAATTTCTTTAATATTCACGTAAGATCTTTGACCCTCAAGAAGCTGCGAATTGGACTCGACCTTTTCTCATAAGATGAAAATTTTTCTCTTTGTGCTAGAACTGATGAAGACCTTTTAAAGGGTTTTTCTAATCCTTGCAGCATCAGAGAGAGAGAGAGAGAGAGATCCAGGTCATTGGATTCGAGACTTCTTGGCTTAGTCTGTTGTGTTGTCAGCTCTGTAGAGCCAGTCCCTCAAAGTTCCAGCCCAAGAACTTTAAATCTTTCAGCCTTGAGCGATTGAAGGATCTCAAGGCGCTAGACCTGAATCCCAGAAATAGAATGAGATGCATCCACCTAAATACTGTAACCCACTACGGAACCAATAATCTTCCCTTGGAATCAATTTCATGCTGTGTATGCTAAGGTAAAAATATTTTTGGTAAAACAATTCAGTATGATCCTCTATCAGCTATCAGTGCCCTTTTTATTTTGAGCCACAACACACCCTGGTGGAAAATATTCCATTTTATTAAAGTTTTAAAAAGTAAAAATCCTCTATCCTTTCTGCACAGTTATGACTTTCTTTGCAGCGGTACAAATAAAAAAATCCACAGGAATCTGAACGTACGGAGCAACAGTGTCTCAAGTAAAGTCAGAAAATCAGTTTACCTGATCTACTGCATTTGGCCCATAGTCAAAATGGGTGCACTGTTCGATATTGCTCAAAATAGTCCCTCTGAACATATGGAAACAGGTGTTACAAAAATCCCTCAAATCACTCACTTGACCCGTTAATTAAGCTTCATTGTTTACCTATGGGAAAATCTGGGGTTTACTCAGTACCGAGAGTCCCCACAGGTTTGAATCCCTCCCCTTCCAAATTACCATGACTTAAACCCTCCTTAATCTTGAAAGTATTGATGAAGAATGAATTGGCAAATTATATTGAAGATTTTAGTTTTTGCAGTGTAATCCCATCTGCTACAGCAGAATCCTCTGGACAGAAATTGTTAACTTTCTGTTACTGTAAATGGTTTTTAATAACATCTTGTGTATCATTGTTCCTACTTTTCATTTGGTAGCCAGAAATTTATAATTAGTACATTAACAGGAACTGTACAATATTAATTCCCTTGTATTTGTCTTGAATTTGCAAGGAGCAGATTAATACAGAAAGACTGCTTGTCCCTTTAAAACAGAGAGAGAATTTAATTACCATATCATTTTCTTTCTTCCCTGAGTTTTGTTTTGCCAAACAGAGAAGCAGAGGAGACAGGGAGCTGTTGGGGTTTTGTGAGGGAAGGCAATCTGCAGATTAATACAGGTTTTATGAATTGCAGCAGAACTAGAGGTGCAGCTAGGCTGGCACAGGCCTGCTGTAAACAGAGGCAGGAGGTTGTTGTGAGTATTTTTGCCTGAGCCACCTAATTAATTCTTGACAAGCCTGCTGAATTGTTTGTTGAATTAAAACAAAGAAACTCCCAAAGGAGAAGTCGACTAGAAAAACTGTCAGGAAGAAGCACAAACTTTGGATGCACAAGGTCATCTAAAGAGAGATTTATATACTGAAGAACTTGTCTATTTTTCCAACTATATTAGTCCAATATAATATTTCACATATGTCCTTACACTTTGCTTTGTTTGGCCTTGAACCACTGCAGATGAGGTAGCAGCAGTGATGAAAAGCTCCAAGTATTCATTATTCATAATTTCAGGAAAGCATTTCACAGTGGAGGAATTCCCCCCCCCAGGATCCTGGGGGGACTGGAGTGCCACAGCTATTGTGGGTGCTGTGGTAGCAGGGTGGGAATCTCAACAGGTTGGGGAGAAACTGCTGGACCAATTTCTGGTTGTCCCTGGCAGCAAAAGGGAAACCTTTCTTTATGGTGGGGAGAGGGAGGCTTAAAGAAAGAAGGGATATTAAAGTAGACTCTAGAGGGAAAAAAAAATAAGAAAAATCATAAATCTTTTCACCAGAAGCACTATAAGGAATTGCCAGCAAGGTTTTGGGAGTGCTGTGTAGGCAGCCATGATATTAGTTGATTTTGCTTCTGGGCTGGAAGGCAGGAAAATGAGAAGATTTTCCCAGGGCAGCTGACAGAGAAATGCTGAGCAGAGGTTCCTCTGCAGAGCTGTTCAGCCTCTCTCAGTTTTACACCTGAAATGGACAGCAGATTTTCATCTTCACCAGGCTGAAAATGAGAATGGGGGAAATGGATGAAGTTAGTGTCAGCCCCTCTTGTGTCTAATGTCCAAGCAAAGCAATCAGGTCGTGCAGCCTTGTGTAAGAATTGCCATACCTGGTCAGACAGGAGATTTGTCTCCCCAGTATCTGTCTCTGAGAGTGGTGTGTCATGAATATCATGGGGGGCAAGATAAGGACAGAGCAATCCTATAGCAATGTCTCCTCGGGATGCTCATTGTCACAGATGAGTTTGTTTCATGAGTTTTCATGAGTTTCTTAAGCAGTTCCAAATTGAATAGCCCTGGATCCACTTTTTTTTCTTTTTCTGAAGCACTCATCCTTTTACAATTTGAAGCAGGGAGCACCATTAGCATCCATACCACTCCATCCTGTCACAGGCATGTGCTACTTGACCAGGCTTTGCATGAAGGGTGTTTCCACCTCTCACCTGGAAGGGGCTGCACACCTGCAAATTCTGTGAGGTGTGTCCCTGGCTCATGGGCTGGGAGGAGCTACAGATGCTCAGTCCCTACTGTGTCTGGCCTCTCCCTCTTCATTTACTCCCAATGACAAGCATACTCCCCAGAATAAAACTGATAGTTTCCTGTTACAGAAGTAAAATTAAAATCTATCTGGGTAGAAAGTAGATGTTTTACTGTAGAAAATGTAGAGCTCTAAGAAAAGGGTTATTTTCCTCGTAAAAGATGCTTCTGTTTCAGATTGACTCTTCTTCAGCTGCCTATAAACTCATTTGTCATAAGTCTTTTGGAAATCAGAGGGGAAAATCCAAGTGCCTTGAAAGGACTGTGTAGGTTCTTCTCAAGAGAATGTGAATTTCAGCACAGTGTACCCTCTTCAGCTGTTATTGTTACACCACTGCACGACACAGGATTTCAGTGGACACGTGAACAATTTCTAATTTTTCTTTTTTTGCTATGAAATATCACAATATTGGCCTTTGGATAATAACACACAAACTAAACTAACTTTGAATTTGGCAAATTTACATGTACTTCCTTTTTCCTTACTATGGTTCTTGCATGTATTTTCTTTTACCTTGCCCGGGTTTAATGCTTAAAGAGTGGGGAGACTTTCTTCTGGCAGTCATGCAGAGGTGCCTTCCATGAAGTGATTGATTCACCTTCTACGGGGGACAATCTCAGAGAGGCAAATTGAATTAGGAAGAGGGGAGATTCTAGTTTACAGAAAATAGGACTGAGATTTGAAAATTAAGGAATTTATTCCCTCGCTAATACATGAACAGAATTCCCATCAACAACAGAAAGTGTGGGCATAAAGAAAGAAAATTAGAAAATTAAGGGGGTAAATTGGGCAATATTGTTTGCAATGTATTTGCATAGGATTCAGAGTATTCCACAGACAGCTGTTCAAACCTCAGAGTGTGTTTAGTAGGATGTGTTTTTATGCATACGAAATTACAGCAATTTACCCCTTCCCTTCCCTTCCCTTCCCTTCCCTTCCCTTCCCTTCCCTTCCCTTCCCTTCCCTTCCCTTCCCTTCCCTTCCCTTCCCTTCCCTTCCCTTCCCTTCCCTTCCCTTCCCTTCCCTTCCCTTCCCTTCCCTTCCCTTCCCTTCCCTTCCCTTCCCTTCCCTTCCCTTCCCTTCCCTTCCCTTCCCTTCCCTTCCCTTCCCTTCCATCAGTTTTGCAATCCACAGTGTGACCTCACTTGAGCAGAGGTGTCAGTCTTGCAGGGAGCCCGGAGCTGGTCCCTGGCTGATGCTTGTCACCCCCGTGGATCTGTGGCCAAGCAGGGACTCTCCCCTCTGCTATAGGTTGGGGACCAAAGGCTGCCTGTTTGAAATGCTCTCCTAGCACCAAATAACACCAAGTCTCATTATATTTGGTGATGATCCTTGAGACTGGATCTTGGAGTTATGTGAATGTGACAATTGCAATTTATTTTTCTCTTTTTAAAAGAAACGCAGGAGGAGAGGAGTGAAATTAAATGGCAGTTTCTAACTATCCTGACTCCAGTGAAGACTCAGCATAGGAGGGCAAAAAGATATTCCCCTTAAGATAACTCCTCTAATTTAAGTGTTCAGATTTTTTCTCAGTAGTAATATAAAAGCAGAAAGTTTCCTACTTTTTTTCTTCCCCCTGGGCAATGAGGGGTTCTAATTACACTAAAACCCCCTAGTATTGACTTTATAACAGCTTCCCTCTGCCTACATGGCTGCTGTATATAAAAGGATGAAACATCTCAGATCATTACAATGGGAATAAGGTGTTCTTTGAAGGAGCATCGAAGAATTTCCAACTTTAACCAGCATGGAAGTTTTGTGAGAATGACTGTATTTTGTTCATGTTAATTTCTGCTGTTCTTTTCTCTGTTGCCAGCAGTGTGAATACTATTACAGCACTTTCTTTACAGGAACACTATGTGCCAAAGGTTTTAAAGTGTTTTATTTTAATGTCACAGATGATTAAATGCTTTAGTGTGACTGACAAGCTTTAGTAAATTCGTACAAATTAGATATAGTAGCTCTTAGTAAAATAGATTTTCTAAACCTGTTTTGTGTGAGAGGAGAAGTAGCAGCTAATGATAGTAAAATACATTAAGATGCTGGCAAATTAAAAAAGGCACTTGCAGCTTAGTGGTAGTGATATGACAGCTCCGTGTAAGGGTGAGGTTGGAGACCAATACAACAGAAACACCCACAGGGATTGCTGTAACATCATTTTTATTGTTGAGCAAGCTGAGCTGATGTGTCCTCAGGATTACAATAACCTCTAACTTCCTAGCAGGAGTAAGGCCACTGCTCTGCTCTCCTCTTGTCATTTTTGAGGTTGCTGGTACCACTAAAGGCACCAGCTGTCAGCAAACTTAGTGTGCAGGCTGGTGTAAAAACTGTAAGTGGGCCATAATAAAATATCTCTTCATGCTTTTTACTGGACTAGCTCAGGTGAACAGGTAAGTACCCACTGAAAATCCAAGAAGGAAAGGTCTATTAGAGATCCAAATGAAATGTTTCTTGTATGATTCTTTGGGAGAGAGGAGAATGGGAAAAAAGACCCCAGAGAATCCCTGCACTACTGACAGAAGCTGTGCACATGCTCAAGGTACTGTGGTAGTGATTCTACCACACCCAAGTTAAAGGCCAAGGCATCATTTATAGGTGTTTTATAGCCAATGCATTCATGTGCTCTGCCTGGTAACACAGGAAATACAGTTGGCTTCAGGTTCTCTGAGCTCCTATCTGAGCTTTTTCAGAAAGGATTTCTGAAATTCACCAACTTTCAGTGGAAGCCAACATAAAGGAAGCCCAAACATAAAACTTTGTGTTTTTCTACAGGAAAAGAGATGGTACAGGTGACCTGCTGATGTGATCCTCAGTTTGTTCCATGTGATTGTAGTTGAACATATGTGTTTAGAATGCTCTTGGTGCTAAGGTACACAGAGCCATTGCCTGAATCCTTCTGGGCTGCAAAGGCAGCCATGCCTGGTGTCTCATTCTGGTGCTGGGTCATGCTGTTCAAAAGAAGGAAAGGGAATGTGTATCTCAACAGCCTGCATGATTTTAAAAAAATGCTGTGGCTGCTGTATTTGTCAAGGAGCTGAATCTTGCAGCTGGGTACGATGTAACCTGGTGGAGGTTTAGGGGAGATAGACAAAACACCTGAGTTTAACAGATTTTCTTTTTTTTCAAGGAAGGTGTTGTATTAACCATGTCTGTTTTGTACCTGTTTCCCCATCCTTTTTTCTGTGAAAGGTGAAATGGAAGCTCCCTGCAGAGGAAACATTTCAGTAACTGTGCTGTGCCCAGCAATGTGTGCACAGCAATGTGACCTGTAGCCACAATTGCTATACCAATAAAAACATATGGGGGATACCTTTCCAGCTTGAGCATTGATAATAATGATATAATTTTATGGTTTTATGTCATTATGATGTTAATAATTTATATTTGCTTTTAAAGATAAGCATTTTTCTTAAAATGAATACATTTTAAAAAGGCTTTATAAAGTTAACAGTCTCTGAATGCCTCTTCAGGATGAAAGGTAACAGAGTGCATTTTTATTATTAAATTATGGTCTAATAAGAAGAACAAATGGTTCTTAAAAAAAACCTGTTATTAACAGTATTGCCTTTTTGATCTATGGAAAGATAAGTGTCCTCTAGTGGAGGTAGTATCCTCCTCTTCTTGTCTTATAAACCTTTGTTCTCTTCTGATGCATATTAAGCACCAGATGAAAAATTCTGTTTGTCTGTGGTCTAACAATGAAATACCTTGTAGGAAATGAAAAGGTCAAGCTTTCCCTGTCAGTGATTTATTATAAACAGTGCCGCCTCCTTTTATTTCCTGATACTTTGCATTTGGATTAGTGATGATACATCACCAGCTGCTAGATAAAATATGAAGTTGGGAAACTATGGTCAAACATTTCTGCTGAGGAATGACCCTGTAATCAGCTCCCAGCACACACAGGTCTCGCTTGATTTATCAACCCAAACCTGGGATTCTAGAGAGGGATGAATTAGTTTAAAGATATCTAAGGGATAATAGCTAAAGCCAAAAGTGCTGTAGGAAAACCGTTTGTCACTGGCCTGCCCTGCCCTCCTTAATTGCAGAAAAATTGAGACTGGCTATGTTAGGCACCTGATATAAATCATTGGTCAAGTAACCAGCCATGTATCAAGTGGGGGAGTTGCAGGCCTTTTTCTCCTTGCAGGCAGGACACTTGCAGTTCAGACACCAGGAGGATGTTGGTTCAGTTAGGTTTCATGCACATCTGCCTGTGTACTAAATTCACCTTGGCCTTCTATATGGCTTCATGCATTTTGTTGTTCCTTCCTGTTTCCAGTGTGCTATTTCAAATGTTGTGTTCTCTACTTTTGCATTTGGGGACCATTTGTCCCAGATTTTTAGCTGAGGGTGTAACAAAAAGGAATGTACAATTGCCCAACACATGTTGCAAATAATCCCTAATTGCAGAACATATTTGAAAGTTTAGTGCTCATGGAAGCTGTATTAAAAAATGAATTAAATATCTGTACTCCACATTCATTGTCCTCTCATTCTCCAGTTGTTGTTTAGCCACATTTGTCTCCCCAGTATATGTATGTTTTTAACTTTACCAACTTTGCACATAGTGTAGATAGAGCTTAATGCTTTTTGATTTCTAACATAATGTCAGTGGTCTGTGAAGCTGAGCACATCCGTGTACACAAATTCACACAACTGTGGAACCTCCTGCTATGAGCATCTTGCCTTCCAGTGCACATCAGGGAACAATTAGAAATTAATTCAGTCCATGTAATCTCTTCATTTGAAACAAAGCTGTGAAAGAATAATAACACATTTTTCTCTCCCTTAATATAAGTGTAGTTTTGAAATGTTTCAGAGCTATGGTCCAAAGCATGGATAATGGTATGTCCCCTATGCCAGTATTTTTTCTTGTTCCACGTAGCCATGCTTGTGCCTCCTTTTTTTTCTACATAATGTAACTTTGCTAAAAATTAATTTTGCAGTCTAAGTCAAAATCCAGTTTTGTTTCTCTATTCTCCTATTTGTGACTTGGATGACATAGCAGGGAGCATGGTGCAAAATCCATTGTAGTTCTGTAAATGAATCGATGTACTCTGAATTCCCTCAAATGAGCAGGTAGTAGAGCATGCACATGTGGAAAAGAGTGTGGGATGGAATTGGATACCAGGAGGTCACAGCCCCTTCTTCTAGGCTTAGTCAACACTTAACGTTTACTTCATATGCCCTTGGCTAGAAACTCTAAAAATATTAAGGGCACCAGAAGCTAAATTTCTACCCTCTTCTGATGAACTGAGACACTTAACTGCCTTATACTGCTGTTGTTTTTCCTGGTTTTGAATTTCATCATTGCACTGAAAAATTGGATGTGCTTAAGGACATTGTGATTATGGATCAAAATGTCGTTAGAATTGGGCTTTAGTGAATAAAACATTAAAATATTACTTGCTCAATATAAGTGCAATTTTTCAAGGCTAAGTTATATTAACAGAATTTATTATTAAATTGTGTTGTAATTCTTTTAAGCTAATGCATGAAAATGACCTCAAAATCAGATCAAATCTAGTTAGGAAGGTGATTATCTAAGTCCCTAAATGCCTTTCATCCAAAAGCTGCAAAAGAAAGAACAAGATTTTATTCAATCTAGAGAGCACAAGCATCATAATTTAACAACAAAGAAAACCAATTTAAGAAAAAAGAGAGGAAAAGCCAACAACAAACATTTGTCCATACTAAGTGAATTTCACCCACTGTTATTAGCATATGTTTTATGGTGTATTGAGCACTTAGCTCCCTGCATGAAGGTGAAGCACTACTGCAAATTGCTACACCAGGAGGAGACTCTTTTAAGATTGAATCATAGGGGCAGTGTGAAATTTTTGGTTGAAAATGCTTGTCAGCATGCTGTAAGGGATAATGGAATTTGATTTCACAAAGCATATTTCATACTCAAGGTGTCCCAAACCACTCTACAGATGAATGAGTTAAATGCTGGAGAAGCAGTGACTGTGTAGGTAAATGTGGCGCCTATTATGTACTTGGCAATAGCTTACACACAGCTGTGGACAATGGAAACAGGTTTTCCCTTTTATTATTGAGGGTCACCCAGGTTAGCCCCTGTTCTTTTTGAAAAGCACTCTGGGATTTCTAATTTCCACCTGGATGATCACCAGAGACAGACAGAAAGGGCCACAGTTTAATGCTTCACCGAGAGGATGGATGAATGATTGTTGGATGATTAATGGCTGCTCTGTGCTGAACGATGACAGCCTGTTATAATGGAGATAGCTAACGTGTAATTTTGTGCCTGCTGCAGTTTCACAGCCTCAGCATTCCCACAGAGCGGGCACCTCGTGGGGAGCAGAGACAGAAATGATGACACAGTCCTGGTTGGTTTCCCCTTCTCACCAGACAGCAGTGCACTGGTAAAGGCACTGAGCTCTGCTCCTGCAGTGCTGCTGCAGAGGCGTCAGAGCCTGCAAAGGCAGGGGCATAAAAAAGAGCACAGCACCCATGAGAAATGTTTCAGAGGAGTCAAAGATATCTTTTATCACATATCCAAATTTTTGCTCTCTGGCCTGAGAGAGCACGATTTATCAAAGGCAGGCCTGAGGTTTGCTGATGGACTGAGGCAGCTATGCAGGGAGTGCAGACACCCAGTCACCAGCCTCAGGGAGCTGGCACTCTGTCACCCTGCTGCATCCTTGAACAAGGTCCTGAGATGTTCATCATTAGATAATTGTTACTAGTACTGGTTGATTTATTACTGCAACATTGTTATTATGAAAAAGAAAAACCCTAAACAACAACTAGGTGTCATAAATTGTTTGCATTATTTGAATAGTTTACTTTTTTTTCTTATGCTTAAAAACCTTCTTTACATTTGGATGATTCAAAACATGTTCCTAGTGAAGTTCTACCATACATTTGTTTGCAGAAAGATAATCTCATTGTACCCCAAACTGTTTTTTAAGAACCAAAGTCATAATTTCAAATGCATGCACGTTATTTCAAAAAGTCTGCACTCTGGGAGCCAGGGCAGAGAAATAATTTCTGGTGGCTCTGTGACTGTGCCATTCTCACAATCATTAACACCAGACCTGGGCACTGTTGCATTACCCAGCAGGTCTAATCTGCTCTGGCTTTGGCATGATCACGTTTCTGGTGAATTAGTCAAAGTACATGCATTACACAGGCCCTGTCCCAGCTCTGTGCTTTCGTGGTGACTGTAGAAGACACGCTGTACTTTGTCTGGCATAAACTCTGAATGATACAGACAGATGATACCTGACCCAGTATGTGCTTTCCTAGTACAAAATTATCTCATCAAAAAATTTGGATCAAATTGGAAGTGGCAGAGTGAGGTTATACCAGACCAACACTTTGTATCATGTGGCTGTAGCAGTTTTTAGCTGGTGCTAGATGATTTAGAGGCTGCTGTCTTCTATTGAATTGTCATAGTTTTAGAAATCCTTTCTCCATTCTGAAACATTCCAACAAGAAATCCTTTTCATGAACTTAATATTTATTAAAGAACAAGCTGCTTTTGTATGTGTTAATTTTTAATGGAAATACTATTTTCTTAATTTGCTGTCTATTTTACACACAATTTCAAAGTAGCTCAAAAACATAGGAGGTGGTGCTTTTTCTCCATAAGAACCCAAGACATAAAAAAAAAAAAAATTTGGTCAGCAAGTATTCAGTGGAAAAAAATACTTAGATTTTCCAGTGAAATTCACTTTCTTGACTACCTAAATTCCATAAAGCTTTAAATATCTTTTAATACACCTCTTTAACAAAAGGAACTTGCAGCTGCTTACAGATATTCTATGAACAAAAAAAATATTCAAATCTGATAATTTTGTTATTTGTTACCCTAAATAAAAGGTTCATTACCATTCATGAAAGTATAAAATAGAGAAACATGAGGGCCAGATTATCAGGTGATGTACTGAAGACGTAAAAATAAAACTGTTGCTGTATGTTGCTCAAACTTGGTTAATTATTGGAAAGTTTGAGTTGAAGACAGCATCAAAAAGTTTTTATCTGTACATACATCTATTTATAATCTGCCAAGCTTAGAAAATCCATTTGTGTGTCTCATCTAAGGGCCTTTTCTATGATAGAAGATTCGTGTGGGTTTTATTTGATTTTTAATTTAAAATCATGGATTGTTCAGCTGTATTGATTATTGCTATTTTCAGATGTTAAAATTAGAGCACAGCAGAATTGATCCTGCAGTCTTAGTTCATTGAAAGTTTAGTGACTTTTGGGAAGTGGAAATAAAGGAGAACTTGTCTTATAAGGCTTGATCCTATTGTCACATATATGCTGAGCCACAGATAATTAAAATACTGAAGCACTGTTATCAGGCAGAGAATGGGCAAAATTTGAGTCACTTCATGTGGGAGTTTTTAACTTTCTATGAAGAAGTGAAGCTTTCATCATTTGTTAAAAGACTAGATCTCACTATTGATGGATTGCATGCTTCGTTAGTGTGTTTTGGTATTTTGCAGTGGTTTACATAATAGCTAAGAACTAAAATTGGGTGGGTTTTTTTTTAAATTGTGCTGGTAACTTGAAAAAATATATTAATGATATAAGATTATATTCTGACTTTTTATAATTTTCTATCTTCTAAGCATTTTTTTTAACAAATAGCATCGAATGTATTTATTTTCATTTAATTAAAATAGTTGTGAAGTACTTTATATATCGAATGTAGTTTCCAATCATTACCCTGTAATGAAGTCTCTCAGGTTGTCTGTTGAGAAAAATGGAAGTTTGGGACAAGAAACAAAGACTACTGCAGGCATTAAGACTGCAGCAACAATGTAGGTCAGTAGAATGGAAATTTGCAATCTGCCTGAAGCTCCAGGGTTAATATCCCAAATGTTCCCAGAGCACTGGGAAGCATATCAGATCTTGAGCATAGCGGCATACTGCCACCTAACATCACACAAAGCATAAATTCAGTTCATCTTCACCACAGATCCAGTCAGGAATTTTTCTCCATATTTTAGGTTGTTCACCCAAACTATGTAAATACATTTTTTGGGGATCACTGGTCAGAGCTGCTTTTACAAGGGCTAGGACCAAGTAAACCCTTTGGATAGATGCAATTCTTGTGGGAACAAACAAGCTCTAAAGTTGATTAAATTGTCTGAAAATGAGTCTCACATCCTCTCAGTGCAAGGACCTGCTTCCCTCCCTTGCTACAAAGACCCAAGTGCCTGGCAAGGACAGGCATTCCATGCAGCAGTTCTTGCTGCATCCCAGGGTTCCTGCTTCCCTGTTGTCACACACAGCAGACTGACTGTTGGTTAATTTCTTACAACATTTCAGTCCAAAGGATGTTAGCTGGTTTAAGTAATTCAGAAAACACATCTTTGGTGAGAAACCTCATCCTGATGGAAAGGTAACAGGGCCTATTTGTGGAAGCAGCTTACTCAGATGAGTATGGGGGAGGAGGAGAGCTGCTGTCACAGGTATGACCTGAGGAAGCCTTAAGGGACATGGAAAGGGATGAGTGGAAGAATTCATGTGCTTTATCTTTCCACTACTGGAAATGTGTCCTGGGGTTCCTTACACTGTAGCTAAGGCAAGGAGGAGGTTTGGGTCCAAGTGGACATCACACAGAAAGGCCCTAAGGTGATATGCTCAGGAAGTGAGGGCTATGCAGGTACCAACACCTCTTCCTTCACCTGTTTAGAGGTTGTTTGACAATCTCCCATCTGTGTATTGACATGTCCTGACCCTGTTTACTTGTAGGATCTGCCAGGATCACAGAACTAATGCGACAGGCTGCAGTACATTTATGATAGAAATAGATTCACATTTCTACTTCAGTGCTCGGGTCAATGGAGTCACTTCAGAATTACATTTATGTTCCTGAGAGAAGAATTTGACCAATTGCCCGCTCTGTCCAACACATTAAATTAAAAAATAATTTAGCTAGCAGTTATGAATACCCATTTCCTGCCAGTAACCTCAGAACACCCCATTGCCAGGAGATATTCCTGACCCCACTTTGTGAGTTTCACCTTGTAGTGGAACTAGCCAGTAAGTCTTTCCAGGGCTTCATTGTTAGCTGTGGAAATACCAGTTTGCTGATGGCAGAGTTAGTCATATGCATGATGGAGAGAATCAAAATAAGCCCTCTCAGATGTGTGTTGTTTATAAAAAGCAAGTTTGAATTAATAGAAGATTCTCAAGCTCTTGGATTTTTCTTTTAAAAGTCGGTTTTAAATACGTTTTTTTAAATTACAGGGAAGTTGAAGATAGCAGCTAATTGAGTTAAAAAAACAGTGTCCTGTGATTAGCAATCAAGATCATATTAATATGAAGATGTGATGATTAAAAACTAAACAAGCAAGCTGGACCTAGCTCCAATTTTTATTGCTGGTGGTAGTTTTTTCTTGAGTTTAGTAACCCCAAACAGTATAAAAAACACTGCCTTCTGGGTCAACAGTGAAGTCCACACTGAAGTATGTTACAATTAGCAAAGAAAGTACGAAGCTGATTGAAAGGTTTTGATTAGGAATAGTTTTTGAATAGAGTAAATGTCATCATATTTGTTTTAATAAAAAAGATTAGGAAAACATTTTCTTTTAAAACTTTAGCTCATGTTTATGGAATAGTAGGATCTTGTTTAAAAACAGGCAATACGTTTGAATTATTAATGTGTCAGCTTTCATGTTGTTTTTTTCTATGGATTTATTAGCATGTCAGCTTGTGTGCTGGAAATCAGATTCTTCTGTGTGTGTAGTGCAACGCTCAAGAAACCCCGCGGTTGATCTCTCAAATCAGCACTAAAGGTGAAACCCTAGATTCATAGATCCCTACCATTTCTTTCCCAAAACTGACCAGATTTTTCCTCACAAAGGAAACTCAGCTTCCTTTTTAAGCCTGATGCATTTAGGGAAAGTAATTTCTTCTTCAGGGACCCAGTCTGGTGTTCTTCAAGAGACGAGTTCATACATCCAAAATGTCCTTTGGCATCTTCAAGCAGTCTGTTAGACTTCTCCATATTCTTCCGTGCTTGCAGGTTTCTGGTTTGGGATATGACTGCTTTTTACATGCAGAGCAAACTGCTTGTGGCTCGTCTGTGACAGGGTAGTCTGGCTAAACAGGAGATTACCCTGTCAGTCTGTGTGTGTCTGAGGTCCCTTGACTGTGCAAAATAAAAAGGGTCTGCCCCTAGCAGATAAAATATGCTCTTTACTACAGAAAAGAAAATATGCATTACATGGAGAGAGCTAAAATTTGTTGGTATTTTTGTGGGCACTTTGATGTTAGGGAACTTTTGACTGAAAATGGAATTATTCCCCAGTATGTTTGAGATGTCTTCAATGAGTAAATTGTCTAAATTTGTTTTTTCTTCTAAATCTTTCTTTGCTGCTTATTGAGTTATCTGGTAGTATACAACACTTATCAACTCTTTTTCTCCTCCTTTTGCATCTCTTTAACCCTTGACAATCACAGCTTGTGGTAGCATTGCTGTTCCAGAATACTGGCTACAATTTTCTCCTATATTAAAGCTACAATAAAACATTATATTGCATCATTTTACCAATCAAACTTGCCACTTTAAAAAAATACAGTGAAGCCAGTCTCTGTTCTTAGACTTTGGGTTTGGGTCTGACCACTAAATCTGGAAGCTCTGTAAATATATAAACAACAGGCCGTGACCTTTAAGTAAACTCTACTCATTATCACTAGGACTAGTGCAATGTCTAGAGCAATTATGAAAACTCATCTTTTCAATTGCCACAATTTCTTCACTAAGATGCTAAAGTGATATAAAAAAAGTCTTTTTGGATTTTAAACCAGTTGACAAGCAGCAGAAACTGCATGCAAGGCATCAACCTATGGAGAAAAATGGCCCTGTTAGATGTTACTGGCTTGGAAATTTGTCAGCCTGTGCCAATAAGTCAGATGTCTTCCTTTATCCCTCACCAGATACAGTTACAGTGGTAGGAAATAGTCTTTGGCCATCTTCTTGAACTACTTTTGACCATTCTACCTTCCTTTGCTTATTAGAGAGAATGGAATCTGTGGATTAGTTTCACTTCTTGTCCTTTCTGTGATTGATAATGTGGATAGAATAAAAATGTAGTTTAGGAAGGGAGGCAGTGTCTGTGGTACCCAAGCCATCATTTGATGAAAGAAAAATAGCAGGACTGTGGTGACCAGGAAGTTTGCCTAGGGCTGGATTTCTGAGATTTCTTGGTTTGCTAACAGGATGTATCATCTTTCACATTATCAGCCTGGCTTCACCCACTCAAATCTGTTTGCAGATAAATTCTGAATGAACAATTTATACCAGTCTATTTTCTAAAGGGTTACATACTTTTAATTTTAATTTTCCTATGTGTCAATGCTGCATTACACAAAATACATTTTGCCACACTACTGATCTTCCCATATCTAGTTTTAATTATGGATTTTCCAGGACTAAATTTTTCTGTAAACTGTTCATGCCACATTAAAAGGACTGTGAATTACCTATACTTCTTTATAGGGAATAAATACATTCCTCTTTCACATGCAGCATGATTTTTTTTTTAATTTTCGGTTCCCATCTGGTTCAATAGGAATTAGAACCTTGTAACCAGAATCAAATATACTGTGTTAAATTTGGGTTCATAAATCCAGTAGCAGTATTTTTACTGCTAGTAAACAGTTCCTGCCACTTCAGGTGTTAATGTATTTTAAATTTTGTTATAACAATAAATATTTCACACAAATGCTTTAAATGTCTTCATCTTATTATTAATGATTTGCAAGCTCATTATTTAAAAGAAAATGCAAAATAAAGAGGCATCATAAATTGACTTAATATTTTCATGGCTTTTATGTTTAATGGTGAGATTCTGTACATTACAAAATTTCAGTCACTTGTGTAAGGAAACTGTGTTCCTTTGAAGTCTGCTTTCCTGAAGTCAAAGATTATATATTGCTTGTTGATTGAGAGTTTAAAACCCAAGCATTGAGTGATTGAACTATTACAAAGATTAGATAAAGAACTGACCATCTCCCACAATGCTTCTGACACCAGTTTTACTTCCCACAGGGCATCTTACTAGGTGTTAGGCTGACTGGTTTCTTTCCTCCCTAAAGTAACTGAAGATTGGAACTCTCCTTTGATGAGCACAGGCAGATTATGTATTATACATTCAAGCTCATGGTTGACCTTTGCAGATGCATAAATGAAAAAAGCAGCTGTTTGAATTGCACTTTCCAGCCCCCTGTGATTCGAAATTGGGATGCCATTTAATACATGCTTATTTAGTGGCAGTGATTTGTTTAGGCCCTTTCTAAACATTGAAGAGATACTCCTTCCTAGAGAATTTTACAATCTGTGAGAAGAAAAAGAAGGGAAGCAGAGGTTAAGGACCGGGGGAAAACAGTGGAGACAGTCATATATGATTTTCTTTCCTTATTCAAAACAGCAGTGGGCTTGTGAACAAATTACTGAATGAGTACATGTTAGTATGTGCATATGATAACTTCAAATGCTTCCTGCCGTGTCTTATTCTAGTTCTGAAAGATTCTGATCTTTGCAAAGTTTTGCAAGGCTTTTCTCTCTATATATACATGTAACCATTTTGTAAATATTGTGATAGGAAATGTCAGTAGTGTTCTACGTGCCCTGCTTGTTAAATCATGAAGGGGTTTGTGAGAGCTGAGCTGGTGGGCACTGTGTGGTTGAGGACACCAGTGCCATATGGCAACTCTGCAGAGATGTTCTCCTCGTGTTCCTGGGGCTGCAGGACAGCCAGACCTTCCTGGCATGAGGAGAGCTGCCCGGGTTTGGTACTTTTGTTAGAATAAATAGTGTGGGTGGAATTCAGGTGTATCACCAGAGAGAATAGCAGAATAACCAGAGAAGTGGTTAGAAAAGGGGATCCAAAAAATAATCAAGTGAGGAAAATACTACTGAATTTGTTCCCATATATAAAGCACCCATTTAGCCTGCTGTGTTATGTAACATGGCTAAATAATCCTTCTCGCTGCCCCAAGCAAGTGTTCTTGGGGACTTGTGGTCTAATCACTGGATCTGCTCATCCTGGAAACAGTGGGATGCTGTCTGACCTTTCCTTCCCAATGACATAGCACAAATATTTATTTAAATACCACTTTTAGGCTGAAAATAGGGTACCTTGTTATGGTGGAACATGCAGAGCTGGGATTGCTCAGGTGTTGCCTTCATAATGCGGATCCATTGAGCAAACAGGGTTGGAGACTTTGGTGGTGATGAACAGTCACAGAGTGTCTGCTGCACCTCTGTGTGTAAAGTGGGCTCTATTTTCTTTTTTAGCCTCGTGCAGTAACATTCTCAGTGGATCATCTTACTGAAGTGCAAAGGTTGGAAGCCCAATGAAATTGGTAGACTTTTTCCAAAGGTACATTACAGAGTCTCCTAAGCTATAATAATAGGAATCCGAAAACATGGGAGGGTGACCAATTATACTTAAATCTGGTCAGTGTTTTATTTTATGTGGTTGTACTCTGGCTATTTTTTGACTTGTTTGGATCATACTGGCTAAGTGTTCCTGTCCAGTAATACCCATTTTACCCCATCCAGCTATTTAAACCAAGTATATGCTGGTTTTGCTATTGAACAGGAGGACAAGTACTTCCATTATGGTTAGTTGTTTTGTGGCTTTTGGTACCCACCCATTTATTTTGGTTTGTCCTAATCTATATTTATCTATGGATGACAAGATGAACTTGAAAAAAGAACAAGTTTAAAGTTGCATACCAGCTCCCAGGATGTAAATCATATTGGGTTTTCAGCTCTTTCAAGCTTTTATAAACAGTGCTTGCTGAAAGACTGAATCATGTTTTTCTGTGACTTTAGTTCATGTCAAGCATTTAATTTTTAACAACAGTGGTCAGTTTCCTGATGTGAACACATGACACTGGCCCCAGAGACTCCAGCTTTCTTTAGCTGTCATCATAACAATTTTTCTTTTTAAAGATACACTCACAGCAAAATTAGAACTGGGCTAAAGGCTTTGAAAGTAGTTCAGACCACAGTGGTCCTAAAGCAATGGTCTGCTTGCAATGAGAGTGGAAACTGTGGGCTGAGCCCTGCTCAGCTTGTTTTAAAAAAATAAACCAACATATTAGACTTAGTTAATGGCATACCACTCTGGGTAGTGGTAAAGGCAAAGGCTGACCCCTCTTACACTGTTTAAAGGACTAGATTGTCACCTGTTTATATTAAAACTTACTGGAAAGACATAACAAGAGCTGGTGAAGAGCACGTTGTGGGATCCAGTGCCTCACAGGGGAGGTGAAATAGTGGAAGGATTTTATTGTGGAATCCTCCTCCTGCTTCTCCCCTTAGGGGAAAAAAGCTCTAACTCAAACAGGAATTATTTCAGGCAGGACCTGTGGTCTCTGTTGCACAGGGAGGTCAGGCTAGTTTATTACAGTGGTTCCTCCTAGCCCTGTATTTAAATATACAAAAGGGAACACAGGAATACATTAAGCGTGTTTGATTTTCAGATCTCTCCATTACCTCTAGGGGCCCCTCACAAATTCTCATCTGCTCTTTGGTTTTATTATTTTCTGAGACTCTCCTTTAAAACTCTCTCTCCACATTTTCCAATCATTTCATACAGAGCTAAGAGGTAAATGTCATTTTCCCCCTTCACATGTCAAAGGGCTGTTTGCAAATTGCCTCCCCTCCAGGAAGAAGGAGATGGTGCCATAGTGGTAAGGCACCTTTCTTCTTCCCCAGCTCTTCTTTCTTCAATGCATCTCCAAAAATGAAAAGAAAATAGAAATGGGTGATAGACATTGATTTGGAGATATTTAGAAGTTACTCATTGGGGACTTTTCCCATCTGACTCACAAAGATGTCCATTTACAGACTTTATTGAGAGCTTAATACAAAGTCTCTTGAAACTGATGAAAAGATGCCAAATGGCTCCAATCTGTGTGACACCTTAAATGAGTGCAGAATAGGAGTAACTCATCTTCCAAAACAACTCACCCAAAACAAAATAAAACAAACAAAAAAACCTGAACCAAAACAAAACAAACAAAAAAAAACCCCAAGCACGCTAGCTGAATATGAATACAAACAACATTTTGTACTTCCAATATAATTTGATTCAGTGTAATTGTTTAGGATTTGGGTTTTTTGAAGAAAGATGTCTTATAAATGGATATAAACAGCAGTAATTTTTTGTAGTGTGACTGACTTGAGACTTTAGAAAATGTCATTGTGAAGAAACTTGAGCAAAATACTGCATTATTAAATTTTTATGATTATTTCCTTTGCAAGTTGTAAAAATGAAGGCCTAGAACATATGTGCTAATGAGAAATCTAATGCAGATTTCTCTACTCTTACACTTCTTATTTATTATTCAGATTTCTCTGTCTGATTTCATGCCAATTTAGACTTCCAACTTTCTTTATTTTGTCCACATTGAAAACATTACTCTTAGTGACATGGAGCCAGATTTATCCTCTTGCAATTCCAAAGTGACTTCAGTAAATCACTGGATTTGTTTTGGTGTCTATGTGGGAACAGAGTTTAGCTTGTAATATCCAGTTTTCAGTTTTAGAGCTATCATAATAGCAACTAATCTACCTCCTCATGAGGAGGTCAATTTATTTTGAGCGGGTGAAAGGACATCAGTATAGAGAAGAGCTTTTGCCAATATATAAATAGATCTAGCTTGACAGTGTAACAATGGTACTGATTTTGCTTTTGCAAAGGAAAACCAATAAGGGAGGGAGAAGACTGGGTTTCTCCAATGCACTCCTTTAGTAATCAAACATTTGTATAAAGACATCTCACTTTATTTTAAGTCATGTTAATATACAGTTTTTTTGGTCTCTTTAGAACGTTTTCTTCTACAATTTTGTGTTTGCTGCTTTTTCTTTTTATCTAAGGATTCCTCCAATGCTGTGAGGTACAGCAAAGAGTTCAACATTTCCTTTCACCATCATTGCATCGGCAGACTTCATTCTCGGAACAATTCCTTGGCAGCATGTGGCAACAAGTCATATCTGAAACCCTTTGTCTCTGAGTGGGCTTGTCAGAGACAGTCACTTCTGATCTTGACTTCTGCACTGTATTTGGCATTTGAAAGAGTTAGTGTTGGATTTGGTTTGGTCTCCTTTTCTAATAGTGCAGCAAAATATTTGATTGTGGTATTTTGCGGGCGCTGTTTTTGAAGTGTTATTTCTCAGTATGCTAAAATTTGCAAAAAAGATTCCACACCCAGACAATTTAAACTGTTAGTCCCTTATTTCTATTTTTTATTTCTGAGTGTGTGTATGAGTGAGGCCCTTGTCCCTGGGCCTCTGTAGGACTCTGTGAGCTATGTGGGCCCCTGCCAGTGCAGCTCAGGAGGAACACTTGATGGGTGCTGTCAGTCCCACAGTCCAAGCCTTGATGGCTCAGGAAGAGTTTCCATGGATCAAACAATCACATGTACGAGTGGGCTGCAAGGCAGGCAAGCTACTGGGCGAGTAAGATTTCCATTGGAAATCTGTTGGTCATCTGAAGATCCTGCCCCATTTTTTTTTCAAACTTAATGTATATACCCTTAGAATGTTTTAGTAGTGATAAATTGATGTTTTCTCCCAGAAACATATTTCACAGGAAAATTTCTGAGCAACCATCATTATGATTTATAAAGCCTTCAAACCAGGCTACTCAGGAGACTCCCTGTGAGTTTATGCCACAGCAGAGACGAATGGAAACACCTGACCTGCTCAGCCCTGGTTACTCCATCTCTCCCCTGTAACTCCGTTCCTGTGTCCTGCACTGCTGACATCCATCAGCCTCTGGGCATGCTGTGCATTTGAATGAACTCTGGTAGAAGCTAGCATGGTCTGAGAGTGTGGGACTGGAAACATAGTTGTTTTCTGGATTGAGAGTAATGAAAATGTGGGAGAACAGGCCAAGAAGTTGCAGTTTTGAACTACCACTCTGCAAGTCAAGTGGCTTACTTTTTTTTTAGTGTGAATCAAGGCAGCTGTTTGATGAGAAGACTTTGTGTGTACATAGACATAGAATTCACAAAGGCATTTAAAATCCTTTTAGTATGGTATAGTACCTTATAGTGAAAAATATTTTCTTTTATCAAAAATTATTGAATGCAACCCCTGAATAAAATTGCTAAGAACATCCTTCAGTTTCAGTAGGGACTGGACATGGAGATCAGCAGATCTGATGAGTAAGCGTGCATCCCTTTTGCATAGTCTGCTTTCATGTCACAAGACAAAATAAACAGAGATACCACAAATTTCTCAGTCTGTCTCTCTGTTTAGTTTTGTTGAGGTAATGCTTGTTCCAGCCTTCCTAGCCAACTAACTTCCTATTGTTTTTTTTTTTTTTTTTTTTTCCTTGCATTTCGTTCTGCTTTTGATCTTCTTCCAGTTAACATCCAGTTCTGCTATGGAAAAACGATCCCTCTCCATAGGTGGCCACCCAGGGCTTGCCATGGCTAGACAGGCAGAGCTGGTCACCCATCATGGTACAGCCTCCTCTGGGCACTCACCGTGCAGAATGGTTTGAACCCTGCCCATGAGCAGCCACTGGAACTTGCTGCGATACTGTGCCTGAGCACAGTGTTGGGACAAGTCATTTTCTCTGTGGATGAGCGTCCCAGGCCGGTCTGTGGCCGTGCCCTGGGGCTGAGCTCAGGCGGGGCTCGGTGCCCCGGTGCCGGCGGTGCCCCGGGCGGGGAGCGCTCGGCGCTCGGCACAGCGGACAGTGCCATCTGCTGCTCCGCGCCTGGAAACAAACCCGCTCCGGGCTCACGGAGCTCCCATGGCTCCACACAGCGGGGCTGGGACACTGCTGGCACCGCCCGCTCCCCAGCCGTGCCTCTCCGCGCTCACTGCCAAGGTTTTCCATCACCGCTGAGGGTGAAGGCGCAGCGTCCCGTGGCAGGGAAGGCTCCAATGAAGAACTCCTCAGCAGCTCTGTAGGTGTGGGACTGCTGATGCCCTGAGTAAAACAGCGCCACCGTCTACTAGAACATATTATAGACAGCTGTCACTGATGTCAGTGGGAGTTCTTCAAACTATTTTCCTGTAGAAGTTGACTTGTTGGGGGTATTCAGAGAGACTGGGTAACTTGTGTGTATGTTGGAGAAAAATGGTGGTGGAACGACCAGAAGAACTTGGAGGAAGATTTTTGTAAATTCAGGATTGAATAGAAAAGAAAATATGATCTACCATTGCTGATCTCAGAGGTTAAAGCATCAAAAGTTACTTTAATGGCTGCTATTCATGTATCTGCAATGCAGAACAAGCTACTCTGGTATAAGTTGTACATCCCAGACTGCATATTCCTCAGCTGTAAAGAGATTCTTGTATTTTTTTTTTTTATCACACAGGAAAGTTTGATTCTTTCTTAATCCGTTCTTCATAGTTCTGTAGCCCACCTTTTGAAATCTCATTCTTAGTCTCTCTAGAATGGAACTGCAATGCCAGCAGTTCGCAGCACCTTGTAAAATCTTGCCCAGCTTTTCCAAACAGGGAGCTTTTATCTACTTGCCTGCCACTTGAGCAATGACTTTAACTGCTTAAACCGCCTGCTTGTCAAATGCAGCTTAAAAAAAAAGGGGGGGGGGGGGGGGGAGGGGAGTGGGGAATGTTCTGCTTGTGTGAGAGGTTTTATTGGTTCTTTCACTAAAACAGAAAATAATATTTCATACAGAAGTAATATAGAAGTACTGCTATGGCTGGGTTCACACTGTACATCACATTAAATACTTGTCTGCCTACTTATGGAATTGCAACATGTTAGAGAGAAGGTACTTTGTTTCAGTTTGTGTAAACCTAGAAATTAAATGTAGAAAACCTATGGTTGGACACTCAGTGTCCTAGTATCAAAGAATTTTCCCTTGATAGACAGTTTTTATTTCTTTGTCTTATCCTTTTACTCCTCTTGATATCTTTAGTCTTTTCTTCTAAATGGGGAACAACAACATCCTAATTTCCATGGCAAAACCCCATTGTTGCTCTTACTTAAACAATGATTTTCCTAGACCAAGAAAGATTGAGAGCAGTGCCCGTGTAAATTGCAATAAGTGGTTTTGCACTGTAAATCAAGCAATCAGTGAAATTGAGTTCTTGGCTTGAAGAGCCAAAAGGTGGGCTTGTTTTCCTGAAAAGCATTGCTACAGTCTCCAGAGGTGTAAATCTCCATCATGTTAAATTGCAATGGAGCTAGTGGGGCATGGGGTAAGAGAGGAAAGATACCTATGAGGAAAAAGGGAGCTCTGCCTTTCGTGCCCTGCATGGCCTAGTAGGAGAATATTGTCCTTGCTGAGTACGAGAAACTTTCTTATATCTGCAGCCAAATCTGCTGTCCAATATTGTGTTAGTAAGACCACATCCATTTTTCTGTGTGATTTTAATCTCACAAATATTGAAATTCAGTGTCTTCTCTTTGGATAAATGTTGAGGTATTCTGTTATTTGTTCAATATTTTCGGTAAAGGAGTTTGATTTTTGCTTTTACTTGACAGGAAGGGAATCCAAAGGGCATATATAGTGATATCAAGCATTAGAGGTCCCTTTGAATGACCATAAGTTAAAGACATAATATAAAGAACACCAAGGTATTGGGCTTTTAATTATGTCTTCATATATTCAGCGAAACCAGTATTTATGCTGTGTTGTTGTATCGCTGTAAAGCTGTTGATATTTAAATTTCTTGTTTGCCTAAACATGAATGAATACAAAAGGCTTTCTAAATCATCACAAAGACTGCAGAAGCATTGTGAAGCACAACTCTACCGTTTTTCTGTTTATTATCACGTGTGATTGTACTTTAAAACTGCTCTAATTCAGCACTCCCCCACCTTCTTTTTATGGATTCTTTAGAGTACATATCATTAAATGGGTTTGTATTTTGCTCTTTCTGCTATATTTAACATCATGACTAATATCTAAAAAATAAAATGCTATTGGGCTGATAATCCCTGAAATGAGAATGAGGATTCTATTTATTGTACATGCATTAAAATAATCAGAGATGCTTAATTTTTAGTTTTCTTCTAGCTGAAGATTTACCATCATTTACATGTGTTTGTAAGTGCACACATTTATAAAGAACAGTGGAAAAGCTGAAATACACTATTACAAATGCTGTGACCATTTTCTTTTCTCTTTTATCACATAATGCATAGGACTGGCCAGAAAATGATCCTTTATCCTAAAAGAGTAAAGCTTTTGAAATTTTTATTAATGTGTAAAATACGAATGGAAGAGCAGGTGCATGCAATGTGCCTCAATCTCTCCTGTTGGAGTTTTTCCACTTGGTATAAATAATTGAATGTCCTAGTGGCCATGGGCGGGGGGGATAGAGAGAGTGAGCAGGATGACAGCCCAGTGACCAGAACAGTCATCTGGGCTGCAGGGAAACCCAGGCTCAGTTGCTTCCTGTGTGATGGATCATGAGAGGATGTTTGTATTTCCTGCAGGAATGTCCTAATCACCAGGCTGAGGACTATTTTAGAACTGCTTTCACTCACTTGTATGTGTCTGATAATTGGGCATCATTTCAGAGGGTTATGAGGGTAAACATTTCTGCAAAAGTTATTATTTTTCAGTAGGGGAAAGGAGCTTTGTCATGTTTTTGGCCATATCTGGTAATAAATAGGATTTAGAATATTAGCTAGTCATGGTTTCCAATGTACATCAGTGTAAGTCAAGCTTAAGATAAATACAAGCCTAGAACTAGAGAATTTAATTTGCAAAAATAGGGTATATCATCCGTTTCCTACAGCTGCTTAGTTTCTAAATTTGATATCTTAAAACTCTTGGAGTTGCTATAATTTCAGATAAAATGTCTTTCCACAGGCAAAAGATAATTTTTCATAAGCTTTTAAAAAACTAATAAAGTAGTAATCTACAATATTTTATTATTTATAACCCTAGCCTTGGGGATATGATTTGCAAGGATTTTTTTTAATATCTCAATTCAGGGTGTACATGCGAGCAGCCTGGGTGAATATATCTGTCAGTCTTTTCTATAGGTTTTTTCTTTCTACCAAATGCTGTCTGCATTCAGTCCATAGAAACACTACCACCTCTTTAAGTGGTAATGCTCCCTGCAGAGTTTTTAGCCTGTAGGAGATATGATTAGGGGGTGATAGTGTTAAGCACTCCTCCTGTATCTGCTGGCCCACTATGATAACCTTAGGGTTACAATGCATGTCTGACAAATACAATTCCATTGTGACTAGCGCCTTATGGCAATTTAGGAGGCTTATTCATCATTTTACAACAGACTTCTGTCAGGGATTTTGCTTATTTGCCCTTCACTGGTGTACAGTAGTTGTAGGTTTATCTCTAGGAGTCCAGCCCTAATAACCAATAACAAAGTGCTTAAGCTCTAAGCTTGTGAGAAATGGACTTACATTATACTCCAACTGCACCTTAGCTCTCGACTGATAAGACAATGTGTCTTTGAGAGAAGGAAGGATTTGTATGAACTGATCCTTTACAGTATGGGGTATGCATTGGTAGAAGATACGGGGAAATACATTGTGTTCTAACCATCCAGATCCCAGCTTTTTACATATAAAATGCATCCTTGCTGTCATTAGAAATGTCTCCTTTAAAATATGAAAGTGAAGAGATATCTTGCCTTGGAAATTGCACTACAAAGTTGTTTGTAACGATGGTGTGGGATTTGGAAGAACTGAGTTACTTTTGATGAAATCCCCATGATTATGGTTTAAATTACACAGATTTATTTAAGGAACAACAAAAGTTTTTTTTTTATTATTATTCAGATTCCTGCTGGGTTCTGGATATTAATTAGGTAGTGGTTCCAGATGAAATCCAGGAGAGAGGGAAAAAAAATGCTGCTCACATTTTAATAACCCAGAGAATTCTAAGTGGCTAACCATATTGTTTACTATATATCAGTCTGAAGAATAAAGAATAAAAGCGCATGAATAGGCAGGCACACAGCATGGAAGAATAGCACCATACACCCCAGCTAAAGAGCATTGTATATTCAAGGTTTAGATCTTCCACCCAGCAGATTTAGAGCGTGAGGGGGCAACATTTGAGAAGTGTGTACTGAACAAACACAAACATGAGGATTGCCTTTTTTCAGTTTTAAGTGTGAAAACATTAGCTCTCCCTCTATGCCTTTGAAGTCTTCTCTTTCTAGCAAAGCTCTGGCAGGAGGGAGGTCTTTCAATTAGTTTCTCACCCATAATGATTTCTTTGAGAAATTTTAATCAGGTTTTCCATCACAGAGTTCATTTGTTGCTGGTACTTGATCTTTTGGCCAGTTGAAGCTTCTGTGGTCCTTTGTCTCTTGAGCAGTTGGGTCTTTTATAAACTTTCTGGAGTAGTTATTAATCATGGAACTTTTCTACTTTTTTGAGGTGTAAAACTGCACAGAGAAAAATACCAGTGTAGTGACATGAGCTAATTATCTGCAATGTTACCAAGATAAGAGGTAGTATGTTAGCAGTAATGCCTACAACAGCGTAATTACTTTCTGTTTCCATTATTTTGTAGTAACCACATAATTAGCTCACTGTACCAGAAGCTGTCTGCTTTTTATGGCAACCTGTACTGCTAATCACTAGAAAAGTTTGTGTAAGTGATCTGTAGTCTCTGCACTCGTAGAGTTGCACCAAGTAATTTGAAGGGGCAGCTGTATGTTGGCCCTTCTGCAGAGGTAAGGCGTGAGAAAGAAGAGACTGACAAAGCTGTAGGAGCAAAAGGAGTGAAACCTTCACTACAACTTCACAAAAATGTTTAGTAAAGTCTCAGCTACTTCATACAGTTTTCTCTGGATTAAAGTATACATGCTTGTCCTTAGTCTCTTGAATCTAGTCCACATTAAAGAATTTTGCATGACTCAGTAAGTGTTGATTCTTTTAAACAATATAATTTATTCTGACTCTGAACTTCAAAGGGGATGCTTTCTTATAAAAGCAGAATTTCAGGAAGGAAGGGACTCAGCAGGGCCAGATTATTCATTATGAAAGAGATCTTCTTCTTTGGGGTATGTTTTGGGGATGACATGCTCTAGCAAGGAGTTCCTCTGTGGTGCTTGGGACATGGGTTACGTGCCTGTTACTGCCCATTGCAGCTCTGTGTCACAGGGAGAGCAGGGCACCATTGCACCAGTGGTCTGGCAGAGCTGGGGCTGCCATTCCCGCTGAGGATGGCAGGGCAGGAACTGGGCTGCACCTGGAAAAGGTGCTGTAAGGAGGAAGCAGAGCAGAGACGAGCTGGGCTCTTGCAGAGCTCTGTGCTGCCTACACAAAGTCACACTATTGGAATCCAGCAGGGACAATGCCACTGCAGGCAAATAGGCATAGCAAAAAAACAAAAGGCGCAATTATGCTAAATTATTTCTGCTATTTCTACTCCCTAAAACTTGGCTTTTGGGGATATGAATGAAATCTATCTACACAGTACTTTAGACTAGCAGGAAAGAAAAAATACAAGTGTCCTAGACATTTACAAGTTGGATAGGGAATTTTGTGCTCCTGCGTTGATACTGTCTCCCCACAGCCGCTATTTAAGTACAAAGTCACTAAATTTGAGGGGTAAAGAACATGTTTTTAATCACCATTTCCTCCTACTTAATTCAAATCCTGTTGTCAGATAATTATAGATGCTACTTTTTCAGATAATATTGCATAATTCAATGGAAAACAAAAAAGCTCTGTAAAAAGTGGTTATTAAATTCAGCTTTAGATATTTGATATGGTTTTCAAGTACCTCTTTATTTATTTGAGAAAAGGAGTCCTCTTGAAATGTGCTCTTTCTTCTTCCCCTCTGTGGCCTTGGAGCTGGTCCCTCTGAGTACTGCTCCTACATTAATTACTATGGTAAATAGAAAAGATCAGGTGATAACATGAATACTCTTAAAGCACACCACTAAGACTTTAAGGCAGGCAGCAGTGCTACATGCTTGTAAGCTATACACTGCCTGATTAATTTATGTTTTTAATGCACCAGTAAAAACAAGGCATTCTTTAGCTCCTGTTTGATCCTTCATCCTGGGCCTGTCCTTGCTGACAGCCCCCCCCCCGCTGCAGCTGCTATTCCTTGTGCTCTGTGAATTGTCCCGTTGTGCCAGCAAAACCAGGACCTCAGAATAAAAGCCCCCTCTGCGCTGCTGGACTGGTGATGCCAAAAGCCACCGAGGTTTAATTCCACTGAAATCAGTCAAGTTACACAAAGCATTACTTGGGGTCCATGCTAAGCCACTGCACTGCTCACTGCTTTATAAAGTGTTTAGCATGTGTGTTTTGTCCCCTGGGAGCTGTGTGTGTTTGAGCAGGGGTTCTGTGAGGGCAGGGAAGGGGGAGACCCCCAGCAGGAGCTACTCAAGATTTTTTTTCTTCTCAAGTACCAATAGTAAGGCACTCCACCTTTGCAAACAGAGGGGACACTGTTGCTGGAACAACACAAAACAAACTAATTTAGTCCTTAAAAGCAAAATTATTAATATTCTGGACAGCTTAGAGTGTTCTGAAACTTCCGCAAATCATGATATATTCAAGATGTGTTTTTGCCACTGGCAACATTAAGAAAATTTAACTGGATGTCACAAGTTCAAGTAGTGCAGCAAAAGAAAATTTATTTCAACACTACTTATCAGACATTGATTCCTCACAGCTAGAAGGGTCAGATTATAGTTTGTTGGGGGTAAAATATTAAGCTGTCCCTACTTGGTTTCACAGACTAAGATCTCTGTATTTCTTACTTTTGGAATCAGTTTCAGTACTCTAACTTAGCTAAATTTGTTACTGAGTAAAATAAATTAAAGGCCAATCACCACTTTTACCCCATTTCCTTTATATTTCAATACAGCTCTAGGACTTCAGGTTTGGTTCTCACTTCCATCTGTTGTCTATGATCTGGTGGTGTTGAACAGATAATGCCCCATAAATTCCCATGTGCTTTGTTTGGAAAGTACCTATGTGGATGCTTTTTTTTTTTTTTTACTTTTTGCCTACTTTCTAGATAAAATTTTATGAAAAAGCAAAGAAGAGAAGCTAAACATACTGAAAACTCCATGAAGTGTCTGTCCTGTGTCTGGAAACCTGGGATGCCAGGCTGTGGTAGTGCTGGGGTGAGGGGGATTGATATTCATTAGCTGCAGACTTTTCACTGCCTTTCAGACCAGCTTGTAGCTGTCTGGGGATCTTATTCTGCATCTCCCATTGATTTAAAAAAAAAATAAAATAATAATTTGGCAGAGCAATAGAACAGTGTCAACAAAATCCATAGGTTTTAAAAGGTAAAATATTTACAAACCGTTTGCAGATGGTGACTTGAATACTGCAAATATTTGCTCTACTTGCAAATTGGCTACTTGAACACTGCAGAAAATCACATGGAGCTACATAAAACATGGGAAAATGCAATAGTTTGATGTATTTTGTTGCATTTGTAAATATGTGAACTTTATTTTGGATAGCAAAAAGGATGAATCAGTAAGTGGCTGTCCTTTCTCTCATTACAACTGGTTCAGCACCAAATTCAGGAGGACAGGTTCTGGTGGACAATGCATAGACTGAACTGGCCTCTGCATATTCCAGTTCTGAGTTTCCAATAGATATGTGCTCTATGGCATTTGTTTTATAGTTACTGATTCCTCCACAAAGATGTCATGACAGATAGTTTAGGAATTCGGGGTGGGAAAGGGATAAAAGTTTTTTGAGCCATCTCTAAAATACTTTTGAACATCTACTGTACAGTTAATCAGCAAAAGAAGAAAAGAAGTGTCTTTCCAACAATCAGACCTACCACAAACAAGTCAGTTATCTCCAGTTTATCTTGTATTAGCTCTATAAAGCTGAAGTAATGCTGGTCTCATTTACAGTCATGGAAGAGAAGATTTACTTTTCAAGCATGATATTTTAAACAGAGGGATTCTGTGGATGTTGATAGCTTTTCACTGCTGAGGTACTTCATAAAGACTTATGCAATTTTATGGGTAGAATGAGTTACACATTTAGAGGAATGTTGTTCTTATATCATCTGATACAGCTGTTCATTTGCTTTATCAATGCATAATTAAGAATAAAAGTACTGTTTCTCACATTTGGAGAAAAATTATCAATAAATATTTTAGCTGCAGATAACTCTTTATTTCTTTTTCCAGAAAAGATCCTTTAAAATTGTAGCAATGACAGCCTTTAAAGTATATGTGTTGAAATACCTTGCTTGCAGACTAGTAACTTCCTTCCATAGGGCACAAAGCCAGCACTCAGTCCTACTAACAAAGTGAGATTTGTCTCAATATGTGTTTTTAGGGAGTTGTTTAATTGCAAAGTTGACTCTTATTAAAAGAGAGCAATGAGAAAACAGAGCAGTTATCTGGCCTTTCTCCTAAACCAGCAATTGTACCACTGCTGATATACTAAGCTAATCTGCTTTTTAATTTGTGTGTTTGAAAGTCCACGTTTGGTTCCGGGACATTTGTCAGTGTGCTGCCCAACTGTGGCTTGGCAGGGAGTGCCTGGCACTGCCATGGTGCTCATTAATGAGCCAAGGTGGTGGCAGCCCCATGACCTCGGGGACTGTCTGCCCCACTGGGGGAAGGCACTGCCTCTGGCAGGTGCAGAACAGCAGGGGGAATAGGGGCCAAAAACCTCCCACAGGCCAATTTGTAATTCCTCCCAGCTTCCTGGGAACAGCCCTTCAGCCTGCCTGGAGATCAGTTCATGGAGGACAAAAACTCCCTTTGTCTCAGCTGACTGCTCTTAGCAGAAAGATATGAAAGCCTTCCTCACTGACACAACTCAACATCCCTTGCCATTCCACTTACCAAGTAAATGATATCAAATGAGGATCTATCACAGGCCTTGAGAAACTTTTTGGTAATACCTGACTGAGGTAATTCAGGGAAGACAGTGTGAATATTGGGGTTCAGTGCTACTCTGAATGAAATTGATAGCATTGGCCTTGAGAAAAGCAGGATATATAGCTCTAAAACAGAAAGCCACCTGAGGGGTGCCCTGTGGACTTTTGCTGGGCACGTCCTAATAAAAAGGTGGAGTGGAGCAACTGAGTCATTGACTCATTGAGGTTGAAAAAGACTTCCAAGACCATTGAGTCCAACCTTTGACTGAACACAATCATGTCGACTAAACCATGGGACAGTAGTGCAACTGTAGTTGCACTAATGACAGTTGTGCATTTATTAAACATGAAGTTAACAGTTCTTAATCAAATTTCTCTTTTGGGAGCAAAAATAGATCAACTTCTGTGCTAAAGGCAAGATAGCTTAAAAATATCTGCTTCTTTTAGGAGTAATGGGAAAACAAGAAAAGAGATAAGTATATAAAGTTATGTAGCTATATGTATATTACTGTTGTGTGATACATCTAAAGGTACATGTGTGCACTAGAACAAAGACTTCAGAGTAGAAATGATACAGAAATCTGTTGAGAAATCACAAAATTTTGCATGAAGAGCTCTTCTCTAAAAGTGAAAACAAAAGAGAAAAAAGGATTAACCCCAAACTTTTCCTAAAAGATGGCTTAAAGAAGATTAGACAAAGCTTTTTCATCATTGGGAATCCTTCTAATATGCAAATGTATTTGGAATAAGTATTGGGTAAAAGAGAAGTAGTTTGATTAATGGAACCTGTCCTTTATAGTTCTGTTGCAATGTGCAAGGCTCTGTGTTGTGCCTCTGTGTGTGTGTGTTTCAGCAGTAGCATAAGCATGCTGGCAAAAGCCACTGCCAAGTCTCATTAATTGCAACTCCCGCAGACTTATTCAGCCATAGAACTCTTATTTGTGGTGTAGTTTTACATTAATTTGGGATGTGGGTTTCCTTTAAATTTCAAACAGCATAGAGCAAAGTCTATCCTATTTAAAGAAGGGAAGAAACAGAAGGTGGCTAGATCTTAGGAGAGAAGCAAGATGATTTGCCCCTTAAATTCATTAGGATTGCTATACGGTCTCATTTTTGTTGACAAGTTCAGTCCAAACCCCCAATAAGTGAGAAATTTTCTATCCAACATACTATTTCAGCCAAAGCTTGTAATTGCCCAATATCACAGGCATAAACGGCAGGAGGGCAAAGGAGTTCAGTCAAGACCCCCCAGTGTTTGTGTTTGGTATGAAACACTCCATACAAAAATAATGATTTTGGCTCCTTGAGCCTCCCTCCAGTAGTATGTTCAAAAACTTTGCCAGTTGCTGTTGTACTTTGTTCTTCAAGAGTACACTGTAGAAAATTCAGCTTCACTAAAGAGTGGCCAAAGGTTAGACATTTGTGGGGAAATAAAAAAAAAAATTATATATATCAAAGATTGGTACAAACACATGAATTTAGTTTGAATAATATTTGGTGTGTGTCCAACAAGGCTGAGCTGCCCAACATTTCTAAAACTGCCATAATTCTGCCTGGCTTTAATTTTTGCAACCATTCTCTGAATAACATTCTCTGTTTAAGATTTTTGTTGAAAGTCAGTAATGTTCCTTTTGTACATTAAAAAAAAATCCTGCGTTTCTCTAGATTTTCACCACTAAGTTAATATTGTGGACTTTAAATGGCTCTTTTAATTTAGCTATCCTATTAATTGGAAGGTTTCTCAAATTAAAAACCATATCCTTTGTGGCCAGCATTTCCTTTTGTACTTTTAAATTGAAACTATTAACCAATGATGGACGAGTCATAATACAGTCAAGAAAAAGCTTTGCTTTTTATGTTGATATCACTTGGAGATTAGCTAATCTGATGGAGGGAAGTTCTCCAAGTGCACTGGGGGAGAGGTAGCAAAAGGTTTATGTGGTAGGAAAAAAGCATGTATTTATTAATCCTTCTGTCTGTCATAGACATATGCTGTATATCAAATCAGCAGTCCCCTAGGAATTTTAGTATCCTGGATGTGGACACCAAAGTGCCTTTAATTAAAATACTTTTCTGAATGTATTTTGTTTCTATAGTTTGCTGTTTATTTTTAAACTATTAAAATATGGCATGTATGGAATCAATGCACACCAAAGTACTTCAAAAAATCCATTTTTTTCTAAAAACAGTGACTTAAATTCTGATTTTATTTTATGTATGAGGAAAGCAAGACAAAGTTCTCTACAGATTTTGGAAGACAACAGAACTCATTCCCCTGAGCTAGGTGCTGAAAACACATACTTCCTAAGAAAAGACAAAAAGCAGAAACAATTCAAATGAGTGGGAGAGAGAAAGAAAGAGGGGACTGAAATTCTGACATGACTTTGAACTTTCAGGCCCTCAAATTGCAGCTCAGACTGTTGTCAAACAACTGCACAAAGGCATGTTGGAAAGCTGTTGGGAAGGCTTGGGATGGCAGTCTGTATTTATCAGTTCTAAGGTCTGCATTTGAATTTTATATGTGCAGATCATGTATATTTTATGTTATATATAGATAAATACGATATACATATATATATATATATATATAAGGAATTATTTATATATAAAAATATATATTGCTGAGATTAGGAAAATAAGGACTGTTATCTGAGCTCTGCCCAACAGCCTGTGTTGGCAGACCTGTTTCAAACAGTGGCTGCTCTCTGATGATCCAGCAAGTGTTGATCCCATCTAATGGAAAATGAAGGAGTAACATGATGCATAAAATTTTTCTCAGCCCGTGGAGACAGTTGCTGGCCTAGGTTCTGATGCATATGCATTTGCATCCTATGCATGTGTTTGTCTTGTTGAGAGTTATTTAAAATGTTGAGAATGGAAAATAACTCAAAGAATCTTGCCTGCATTCATTCCAGGAGTAACTTGACTAGAAAAATCTCTTCTAGAGATTAATACCACCTCTATAAATTCAACAGTGACATACAGGCATATGGCCTCTAACAGACCCCCCATGCAATTTCCACTGGAGTTTTTCCACCTTTGATATGAAATCTTCACATTTTATGAAACACCTCTAGGTGCCCTTTCTTGGGTAGCATCCTCTGTGAATGCAGGGTTTGGGTAACAGCCAGAGGGTGAGGAATCCCCAGTGTAGAACTCCTGTCCTGGCAGGCAGAAGGGGCACCAGTGGGTTGGGGCATCCTGGCTGCTCTTTGGCTGCAGGGTGCTGAGGCTTGCTCTCCAGAAGGCTTCACCCGTAGTAGGTTTCCAGAAGGAAAAGATGCCACATTGCCTTTGTTCAAGCTGCAGTGGGCTAGGTGAAATATCACTGAAGTCAGCAGACTTTGGCTTGAACCTGTACATTTTTGTCTTTCTAGGTAAGAGTTATTAAAAGAGATGAATATTGTTTATGTTTTTTTAATGGGCTAGTAACTTGCTAAAATAGGGTCATTACCACACAAGAGATCAAGCTTTTTTGCCTCTTGATCTTTTTTGATCTTGAAAAAGGTCAGAAGAATAAAGGTCTTACTGGGGATAAAAGTCTTAAGTTCTTTAATGGTAATTTTTTATGTTAGTATCTCTTTTTTTCTCCTCCATCTCCACTGAAGCATAGAGGAGAATAGCTTTAGTTAGATTTGGGCTTTTTTATGTGGTCATATACATATACAGCAGACCTGAAAGCTAAATCTTTGTTTTCTGTTGGATATGTATTTCTTCCAAGATCCCAGCTCAAGTGAGTGTGATATCTTTGTGGCTGCAAAACCCTAAGGGGGACCCCCGCATACACTCAAAAATACAATTGCAAAAAGCTCATTCCTTTATACAGCGGATTACCTTTAGATTTACTTCGATGTGATCTGTACAGATTCCCTTCATCTAAGGGGAGGTCTGATTCTCTCAGCTGACTTACGCAGCCACACACCAAGAGAGCCTTATTTTGTGGGAGCCAAATCTCATTAATGGCAATCTGCTGCCCATCTTTTAATTAGCCAGAGAATTGGTGACACTTCACAACCACAACAGTGGCAATAAAGTAGCATTGTAATATAAAATAAGGTGAGATGTCCAGCAGAATAGAAAGCCCACATTTATCTACATTAGTCTACTTACTGGATTCTCATTTTATATGGGGTATTGTTGTATCCATACTTATTATGGCACAAATACACAAAAAGTTAATATTTCTAGCTTTTGAAATACCTTCACTTTTAGCTAACTTGGAGATTTGAAATTATACAGATTTCAAACTAAGTGTGAAATCTTTTTTTCTATAGTCTGCATTCCTTGGATTTGATGTAAATACTCATTGATCTTTTAATAAAACCATGTACCTTGTACCAATAAGATTTATTAAATTGTACCCATTATTTAAAGTTTGAAGACATTACCTTCTTTGGCCAAATTTTCAGGCCCATACATTGTGGTATGCATGGCTTGCTATTAATTAAAAATTTTGTGGCATAATCTTCCTATTTGTGGGTTGATTTTATCAGGTGCAGAAAAAATGTTTTATTTAGGTTGTATACTGCTTGATATAAGGCCTTCTCTCCCTTTTGGTTTATACAACACTGTGTTCTATAGGGATTCATAAACAATTTGTGCTGCAATCATTTTCCACTTATTTCACTTTGTTTTATAGAATACATTTTATGCTGCAGTTTCAGGATATGTCTTTGTGATTCAGTAAACCTACCTAGTCCAGAATCAATACTTACATTTTCCTTCCCCATAATAGTAAAGGGCATATAAAATGCATGAGACAAAGTAAGCTCTTTCTAAAGATATAGATTAAAACTGATACTGCACTTAGAAGTGTGAAAAACTGAATAAAAAGTTCTGAGTCAGGGACAGTTGTCTGTGATACAGAGGAAATATTGAAGACTGTCAGAAAGTATCAGAGCACAGTGATAGACTGCCCTGCTGGTCTGCAATCGATTGCTGATAAAGTAATTGTTTATTTTGTCTACTGTTAACTCTAGAAGACTTTTATTGTAGCAGTGCTGGATAAAATGTGCTTATAAACAGGAGAAATTAAAGTCAGTGGGAAATAACTGCACACTCCCCTGTTTCACGTGTGTCTTCCATGAACCATAACCTGTGAACATATGTGCCATCAATGATGTTGAGAGCTCTGAGCTCAGCAATAAATCTGGTGCTTATGGCATCTGAACTGGGATGTTGGGACTTATGGTAAGTCATGTTACCTCTATCATGGTTCACCTGTGTTTACAGTACAAATCATATAAGTGCTTTTCCTGAATTTTTGACTCACCCTAAAATACAACGGAGAAGAGAGATCCTGGTTTTGGAAAGCTATAAAGGTAATTTGTGGACTGAAGACATGCACTTCCTTAGAAGAGTCTGAAGGTGCTTTATATGGTGAAACATCTGAATCTTTCCTGCTTAGCATATATAGTAAATATTCATGAGAAGATATGTATGGCTGTGACAATTGGATATTCTGGGTTACAACTCTATAATGGAAATTTTACAACATCCTTTCAAACTTAACTTTGCTTTATACCTAATAAAAATAAGAAATCAAATGGCAAAGATATGCATTACAAAATAAGTAAAATATCAGAAAACAAAAACATTTAAGCATTTATGTTACTAAACTGAGAGCTGTGGTTCTTCTGGGCTGTTTCACTGCAGTCAGCTTGTAAGGGAATCTCATTTTGTTCCTTTTACAGGAATTAAAGAGATACTGGGGCTATGTGAAGAGGGTTAGGTCTGAAAGCCAGCTGATTCCCAATAGTGGTCTGACCTGGTCATAGAAAGGTGAATTATAGCAACCACTGGGGAGGGAGTACTCAGTGACCTGCTGTTGCTTTAAAACATCATTTGGTTGTGTTTTTAAACGTTGTTTTTAGTGTGGGTGGGCAATAAAGGCTGGTTTGTACAGAGGAGAAACTTCTTGGGAGGGTAATAACGCTCAATTCAGCTGTCTCTGCACATGACAGGGGTGATGCTCAGTTGAAGATATGCATGCTGGTATTATTGAGGTTTTTCCTTCTGTCCCCAGATTAGAATTTGTTCCATGACAAATATCCCAGAACAGCAGTCTTCATCTTTAACTGAATGCTGCAGTTTATAACAACGAAGTCATTGAAACAATTGCTTTTCTGGCCTGTGACCATGATCAAAATCTTTATTTTCTCAAGTAAAATATGCACATGACCAACTATTAATTTTTCTTGTGTCAAGCTCTTGTAAATATGATTAAAGAAACCAGGCAATAGTTTCAAGCAAAGATTAGTTACTCAGGATGATTTCTTGAAACTATCATAACATCTATTCTTTTTATTATGAAGTTCAGGTCTAAACAGGCAACTTCTCATTAGATTTGTCAGGTATGCATTGAGCTCCAGACAATGGTAGTTTGCATGAAAACAGTGTATTTCCCTATGTGCACACTTGTATTCCATGTCCTACATAGTGTGGTGTGGTATCGTCTTCCAGAGAGTTACCTCTGATGGACAGGATTAGGGGAAATCCTTGTTTCTTTGGTGATTTTCAAACACTATCAGACAATGATGCCAACTAAGAGTGAATTAATGAGATATTGGAGCCTGGCAAGTAGAAAGTGGCTTTAAATAACCCTGATTAGCCTTTCCTCAGTTCCTTAGAGCGCAGGCAAGGCTTGAGCAACAACAAAGACCCCACACTCACACTTTTTATTAGTTGGATGGAAAAAGAGTGTGCTTTTCAGAGGGTGTTAATTAAAAGATTTAGGTCCATTCACACTGCCCATATCCCTTGTTTCATCTTTCCCTCCTTTTTGTGTAGTTTGTTTGCCATGTGAGAGGTAGAACTGCTGTTATGACAGAAAATGTTGACTTTTAAAGAGTTTGCTCAGATCTTATCTGTGAGAAAAATATAAGCCGTAATTGAGCATATGAGTTTCACTTTTTATGTGATGGCTTCATTAGACATGAACTTTTATAGTAAGTAATTTAAAATGTCTTTCACTCTTTTCAAAACTATTTTTCACCTCTTTTCTGTCTTTCTTAAGGGATATGTCCCCCACATCTTTGTAGTTGCTACATTTTGCCTGTTTAGTAAATAGATAAAATTAACATCTTCAAACCCCTTAATCATAAAGCTGTGCTTTTATAAACATTAATCATAGTAAAATCACTGCATCAGCCTCCTCTAGTTATATGAAATCCAGAGTGTTCAGACTGTGTTCAGCCAAGAAGTTTTTCAAAATCTCAGAAATACATATAAAATATTTTAAGTATCTGGAACTTGAGTAATTTTACTTGAGTAAAATTATTTAATTGCAAAATTATCTGCTGTATTTCAGGACTGTTTTTTTAAAAAAATATTTGTATGTACTATCCCATACCTTTTTCCCAAATGAGATAGACTGTATTTATTTGTCTGATTCAGCCAAATATTCTGCAGCTTACCAAAAATCCATCAAGCAAAAATGTAGAAACAGGAGACAACAGAACACTCAGATTATATTTTGTGATGGTCAGATTCTGAATCTGAATTGTAGTCAATGAAACCATGGGGATATGAGTGAATGAAAAATGCATTAGATTTCATGTTAATTTCTGGCTTACAAATTTGTTTCTTTTAAGGCTATATTTTAGATATTTGTAGGCATCTCTAATTGTAATGTGAAACTCATCATACATGTACAGAACATGACTTGGTGCTGAGAAAAATCCTTTGTGCTTACCTCTAAAATTGTATTATACAATAGGAGATAAGTAAGGGCTCACTCTTACTTGAGAAGGGAATGTGCTGGGTGCGAGACTGCTAAAGTGAAATGTGTAATCTTTCTCTAATAGCTTTGAAATATTTTTCATGAAATTGTTTGATCTCCCCTCTCAGTATGGGAAGATGAGGGTACTGGTGGGGCATTTGGGAGGAAGAGAGAGAATTCTGTTTTTTTATATAAAACAAGCTAATAGACAGTTAATTATTGCTGCATGCTTTCACTGGCAAACATCTACAGCACACTTTAAAAAAGAAAAAAGGGAAGGGTGATTGCTGCTTGTTAATGGACTCTGCTATTTTACAGCACTGTAGTCGAGCAGCCACCTACAGTTCATCCTTATGTTAATACTAACATTACCAATTTTAACATTATATGCCTCTTTCCACTGGCCCCTGTTGGAACCAACAGCCTACGGCAAGTGCTGTACTGCCTTTTACTTAATTGCTTCTTAAAGCTAACAGTGAATTACATTAAGTGTAATTTCATTGTCGTTGGATCTTGGTGAGTTTGAGGTGGCACGTTTGCCATGGGAGTTCTTTTTCTCTGGTTCAGTGGCTATATCCGGGTGGGATGCATTTCTCCTGGAGTAATCCAGGAGAATCTTTCCTTTGAAGAGGAACAGATGTAGATTTACATATCTGGAGGTCTCTGGCCTCTGATGAGATTAGTTGGTGTTTTTAAACCCTACTGGAAGGTGCATATTTAATAAATGCCTAAAGCAAGCCTGTGTGAAATGGCTGGGCCCTGGGAGACTTTGAATGAGAGGAGAGGAGGAGATGTCAAGTTGCACATTGTGGTACCATCATAATCACTGCTGAAAATAGGCCAACACTTGAAATAACAAATAGGTTCAGATTCCACTGTAAAAGCAGTAAAGAAAAAATGGACAAGGGAACTGCCTCAAAAGCATTTAGGTTTAAATTTCAAATGATCATTTTGTTTCTAATTTCCTAATTGGAAAGACATGAAAATGCAAAGGTTTAAAAGCTGGCAATCCTCCCTGGCCCCTGCCAACTAATCTGTGCTTTTTTAACATGCTTACTTGAGGTAATTGCATGCCTTGCAATAAAAATTAGTATTTTTGCTTTATTTAAAGAGTGTATTTTGAGATGGAGGGGAAGGGGTCGTGGTAAAGCTGGAGATAAAAAGAACTTCCATAAGAAAGAATAAGCTTATCTGACAGCAGATTTCTGCTCTTCTAAACAGAAAATAAGTGTGAAACAGAAGTTAAAGATTCTACATCAAACACTTTTCTTGGTGTGCTTCTTTGCAGTGTAGCTATGGCATGTATGCTACCATGGTAAAACTACAGGAACACGTTCTCATTGCTGCTGATTTGGATCCAGATCCCGTAACGATTTTTGATTGTGCTCACAGCATTTGAAATTGTCCAGGGCTTTGTAAATGCCTTAAAATGTCAGCCCCCGCTTCCTTTCCTTTCCTTTCACCTCTTTTCGGTTTCTGGCAGTAATTTTATTTCAGAAAGCAGGTTTAGTGTCCCGCCCTGCTGCAGCGTGCTGCAGCCCGTGCAGCACCATTGCTGAGAGCTGCAGCTGCCGCCAGAGCTGGTACCAGCCACCTTCATCTCCTGCCACCCCGGCACGTCCCTCCTTCCCCTGTGTGTGACAGCACCGTGTCACAGCTCTGTCCTCCGCACCTGCAGTGCCATCTGCTCCCTCCTGCCGTGTCCAGCACGGCTCTTGCACTGCTGCTGCCCGCGGCGTGGCTGTGTCGCTGTCACTGCCCCTGTGCCTCACCTTTCCACTCGCCTAATGCGGCTGAGGGCTCGCTCCTGCCACCCGGACATCCCTGCCTGTCCTCTGTCGCTCACCCCAGCGTAGCCCCTGCAATGTCAGTGCAGGTTAGAGTTTCTGGGGGGCTCTGTCAGCTCAGGGGCTGTGCCGTAGCTGGTGCCGGAGAAGGGCACAGCCGCCCTTCCATGGGCACTCGCAGGTCTCAGCCAAAGCCTGCAAGCGACACTGTTAATCCCTCTCGTGAAAGGGCAAAAAGCTAAAGGAATACAAGACTCTGCTGAGATTAACAGAGAAACAAACAGAGCCCGGTGTAACAAAAGAAGGTGCTCAGATCTGTAGATAAGGAGCTTTCCGAGGCCTCTGAGCAAGGACCCTGTTTAACTCCCTGCAGAGCACCAAAGGATCTGCAGGGCTCAGGGACACAGCGCCAGGAGAGATGAAACAGCAAGAGTTAAGACAAGGAGACTGCTCCCTGCCTGAACTGCATTTTTCAACTTCCAGCTAAATTTTATTGTGTGGTTAGAACCAGTTCCTGTTCCGGACCTAGTTTAATTTCATTCTGGAAATGCAACCATCTACTATGTAGACACACTATTATTACTTTCCAGCCTCTAGTGATAATTGCCCAGATGGGTACAAACCATATTTTATAGTTACTTTTGTTTGGTTAAACTTAGGAGAGGGACTGCTTTGCCATCGGGCTCCAAGTAAGAAAGCATTTTATAGTGTTCGTAAGCAGTATCTTTGCCAGTGATGATGAAAGCAACATAAAATTGTTTTTGGAGGAAATTTACTCTTGGATTGAGGCTCAGCCCAAGGCATATATATCATTTGTGTCCTTTTAAGCTTTACTTTTGAGGCCTAAGTGAGACTGATAGTTCACTGGTGTAGACTTGGTGCAGTGGAAAATGTTGCTCTGGGGACTCAGTCCTTGGCTATTTTTCAGGGAAAACTCCCAATTGTTTTCAATGTGCAAATACCACAAAAGCCCTATTTTGAGTTCTCTCTCATTAGATTGCAAAACTGTTTCAATTATATCCTATGGATTTCACAGTCATGTAACTTCCTGAACACCCACATTGAGGAAAGAAAGGTTTCATGTTTGGATCTCTATTTTGCTAGCATACCAGCAAACAAAACCCCACAGGACCACAAAGGACAGCTACAACATGAATATTATTCTAAGAAATAGTCGACATTTGTCAGCTCTGACCACATGGTGACATCTGAATTTAGCACACTTTTCCCTGTCCTTGGAATGAAAAGATGCCGAGGGAAAGCTTAGAAAGTAAATGACTGTTGACCTTGCCTTTTTTCTAAACTTTCTTGTTATGGACAGCTTACCAGGCAGGGAAAAAAACCCCAAAAAACTATGTGAGATAAAACTGCATATAAAATAAACAAACTAACTAGAAGACATTGAAAAGCCTCACGTCAATGTGGTAGTACTAAATTGTTTGCTAGATAGAAAAACAGCATAAATGAACACTGGATTGGAAAACAGTGGCATTAACAGTACTTGTCAAATGGACAATGCAGCAATAGATACTCGGGGTGGGAAAAATCCCCTATAGTATTTGGTCTCATCCAAAACTCTTCTAACAGCTTGCTGAAGTGCTGCTTAAGTACTTCAAGGAATCTGAAGCATCATTATATTCAAAGTGACAATAATTTTAGGGATGATTAGACAAGTTCCTGTTCTAGAGATGCCTCTGTATTACCAGCCATTGGAATTTGGATAGAAATCCTAGTGGGCTTAGTGCAGCTTCTCTTGTATGTAATCAGATGCTGTTTTCCTCCTCTGTGAAGTCAGAACACAGTCCCTCATGGAGCACCTGTGTGCTGTCCCTGCACAGTGGGCTGTCCACACAGAGCCCCGGCTCCCTAAACCTCTGCTCATGCCTCTGTCAGTTCAATTCTGACCCAAACCACAGGCACTTCACATGACTGTTCTCATCACTGTTAAGGGCTTTAAATTTTTGCTTTTCCCACTTTAACTCTGCTATGAAAACCTAGTCCTCCTCCTTAACAATTGCTTTGGGACAAGGACCAGCTGCCATACAGGAGGTACTTTCCACAAGCCTCTCATTTTTCACAACCTCTCTGCCTTTTGGTTAGCACTGGGGTTTGTTGCTTTATCAGATAAAATAAATCTTCCAGAACCCATCTGTCTGTGTGCTAGGAATGTTTCTTTACTCTCTTTTCAAATATAGTCCATAATTTTGGGGAGTTATTTTGCCCATTCGGATTATTTCATCTATTTTCAGGAGTCTAACATTCACAGAATCCTTTTTCAAGTTTTTTAGTCCTTTTCTTGGCACTAATCACAATCAAAGAAGTAAAGGAGTCTGTGTTAAAATAGTCCAAGATCATTCTCTCTCCAGTATCACTAAAAACAATTTGGTGAACAAGTTGTTCTTCCTTTGCTCTGTAGGAATTGTGGTGTTATTTCCCACTCTCTATTTGAGGGAAGTATAATTTTTCCAGATTTTTATCCTGGCCCTTTTTTTATTCCTGCAGCTAGATTCTCTCTTTTGATAACACTGAAAAGAAAGGTAGATGCCTGTCACTGCTTTTTCTGTGGCTTTATTTCTTTAGATAACAAAGAAGTGAATGTTCAGACCATATTTATCTTACAAGATTTACTTTTTGGAAACTTTTGAATCGCAACATTTAAAAGTTTCTACCTAACTTATCCTGGCCTTGTTTCTCTCTCATCTCTGGTATTTCTAACTCTTCTTTTGTTGTGTGTAAGCCATAGTGGCTTGTTCCTCAGTAGTGACATACCACGTGTCTCCAGAAAGATGTGACTTGGTTAGTTTTGCCACAACAGCTTCTATTTTTGATATTTCTTGTCTCTCTTGAGTTTTATTATAAGGCAATGGCTATTGTGTTTAATATTCTCGTGTACCCTTACTAGAGAATGCTCTGCTCTCTGTATGCTGGCCTGCTGACTTTTCCTTGGGATCTTCCTTATTCAAATCACTATGACTTATGGCAACATACGATTTTGGTTTTCTCCTGAACTTCTTTTGTAAGTTTTTTAATTTTTACCTAAGGTTTTCTGAAGTTATACTTTTTATGGTTTTCTTCACATCTTATCCTTTTCTCACTTCTAAATTCTGTATTGGTTGTAATTAGGCTCTCCCCAGTTCTGCAGAATTTTTAAATTAAAACGCCATGTATGTTTGCACTGAACGCAGCACAGGGCTCAGTTTCTGTGAATTTGTCATGGGCTCTACTTGTGAAATCACCACGTGTCTATCTAAATTAGGCTTTCTTATCAGTAGCTATTCTCTTTAAATACATATCTAAATATCCAAAACACATGCAATACGATTTCATAGTCTTTTACTCTAAAACCTCTGTAATTCTCTTTAAAAATAGTCTGCCAGCCTACCCTGGGGATTGCTGCCTGCAGCCCAGCTCCCCTTGCTGGGCCAGGCTGTGCAGGGAAGTCCTGCGAGGTCACTTCCATAGGACTGCCCGTGAAGGCAGGTGAACCAAAAGGGCTGTGCTGTCTGTTTTGCTATGTATTTCAGTGAGAAGAGAGTTCTGACAGCTGAAAATCTCATGTACCATATCTTAAGGATGCTTTTTCAGTGCTGAGCTCTGGAGCAAAATGTAATCTGAATTTGTGTGGAAACGGAGCAGTACTAGATTTCTCCTTCCTCTCTGCTGAGCAGCAAACCTGCTTTCTCTGCTCTGTTGCTCAGGACCTGGTTAGATGAATATTCTTAAGAATTTGGGAGGAACAGGGTGATTTTGTGTTTATATCACCTAAACTTTAACTTCAGTTCTACAGTCTGATCTATTAGTTGCTTGCTTGCAAGTTAAGAGTCGACAAAGGGAGAAAAAAAGAGTAAAATTTGTGGTTTGAGACAAAGACAGTTTAATGTTCTGCTCTGAAAGATATTATGGAAATTATCGGAGGTCTTTAATTTTAAAAGCCCCCTATTTTGAGTTTACTGAAATCATGTACAAATAGTTATTACTTTCATTGCTGTCAGTGGCAAAATTTTTGTTATATAGAGCTGCAAACCCTACATAGTGTAAATCATGTAAAAACTATTGTTCAGCAGCCATGATTCAGAGTTATCCTCTGAAAGCAGAAAAAAGAGGAACAAATGGGCAACATAGCAAGAGAAATGACATCAGTCCTGGGGGAGGAGTGTGGTTGAGTGCCTGCCTGGTGTGCAGGTCTCCAGGCACTCAGGTGTTGGAAGATCTCTGAAACTTTTCAAGACTGTGACTAAACCAATGCTTAAGGATCTCCTGGTCTTTATCCACTCCCTGCCTTACCTGTCTGGGTGGCAGGACATCCCTGTGCACACAGCTCTGCTGGGAGATGGAGGTGTTCTTGCAAGTGCTCTCTGCACGTGCCATTCCTTCTTGTGGGAATTGCTTCATGGTGAGACTTCAAAGGATGAACTCTCTCTGAAGATTTGCTTTTAAAGCCTATCTGTTAACAAGGCATGTTTAGTAAAAATGGTAAAGCAGAAGTGTTTGGGTCTATTAATAAGGTCACTGATACTTGAATGAAATTCACTCAAATGTGAAACTATCATGAGAGTAATGAATCTTTTAAGTCTTCTAAATAGGTCTTGAGCTCCATTTGCATGCATCTTTATGGAAAATATGGAGTTCCATGCAATTACATGTCACATTATGGAAACTATACCTGAAAAAATGATATGTGAAAAGTGGCACTGGTTGCCATCTTCCAAAGTGTCTGCATTTCTAATCCTATCCAGACATCTTGGGTTCATGAAGACTAATTTTGTATTCAGTTATATGAGTAAATGCAACTTAATAGTATTTGCCTTGAATTCATTCAAACATCCAACAATCCTTGCTCTCAAAAGAAGAGCAGTGCTGACTATTTGTGGGCTTAGAAACCCTTTCTTGAATCAAAGGCAGAGACACTCAAGTTGGAGCTATCCCGAGTAGCAAATGGACAACTGCTTCTCACATTTCTTGTCTTGTTTTTCCTACATGCAAACAGCTTTGGCTGGAGTGATGTCCAAGAATGAATTACAAGAAAAAAACCCTGGCATTCAAAGTTGAAGTGCTGATTTTATACAGGCCCTTTTTTTTTTGTCTCTTCTTTCTAGAAACTCCCATTGTAAATTTTTACCAACATATCTGTTCTAGTTTTGGTTGGGATAGTTAATTTTCCTCTTAGCAGCTGGTACAGGGATGTGTTTTGGATTTAGTAAGAGAATTATGGTGATAACACAGTGCTATTTAGTAGTTTGTCTGCCTCTGTTTTGTATTTTGGTGTTAATTTGGTATGTTTTTTCAGTGATTCTATCTGGGCTGTAGTTCAGATAAAGGTCAGCCAAGCTTTCATTTAGCCACAAAACACAGATGATTTCCTGCCATTGCCATCTCCACTTTGGTGTGAGGAGATGCTGAAGCTCTTGTGCCTTGTTGGAGTTGTACTGTTTCTACAGAAAAAAGTTGTTAGATTCCAGGTGTGAATGAGTTAATGTCAGCATTTGGTTCAGTGTTTTGAAACTATATATTATCTATTGTATTTCCTTGGCCTTAAGTGGATTCTAGCATGGGATGAATTAGGTTGGCTAGATATTTTCTGCTGACTGTGATATCCCTGTTGAGCAGCTTTCCCAGTACGAATATATTTGGCCCTTCTTTTTTTTCCCCACAAGCTATATCCCTGTATAAAAACAGCTTTATCTCTAAAGAGCAAATAACACCCAGTGCTCATAACAGATGCCAAGAAATGTTTCTGTTTTGATTTTTGAAAATAAAAATTCAACTGTGTTCAATAAAATTCAGAAGCCGTTTTCCTCTGTGGAAATTAAAGGAATCCAAGGAAGTCTAGGAAGATAGCGACCTTCCTAATTAAAGCGGTAGCAACTGCAGGAATCCGGTTTTTACAACCACCTCTATCTCACTGTGCTGAGAACAAAGCAGTCCTCCATTAATATTTTATTTTCTCTTTTCTTCCACTATAACAATGCTCTATGTTCTGTGAGAGCCCTGGAAAGACATGCAGAGCTATGTTAATTATGGCTTAAATAATTGACACTCTGATTGTGTTGTACTTTGCGAATTGTATGTGGCGTGTCACTGGTTCTACATATAATTACATCTATTCACTGCCATCATTTTTCCCACTTACATCACAGTATACAGTAGTCTACATGGCAAAATTGTGTGCAGTAACTAATAATGTCTTCACCAAATGACCTTTGTTTTTAAACACATGGAGTGTGTGTAGCAGTGGAGGTCTGATTGCCATCAGAGCTAACACATGCATCCAGGAAGATCTATTATGAAACAGTGAATGTCAGAGGAGCTGGGGGTCTGCAACAGAAGCACACTCGGGGTCTAAGGAGTAGGTATTAAGAACTTCCCAGTGTGGTCTGATGGTAATTCCTTATTTAACATTGCATCCATATTTTTCGCTTCTGGGAACCCAGAAATTTATTATTTGTTGTTTAATAGATGTGTGCATTAACTACTGGCATTATTAAGTACATCTAGCTATAGTACATACAGTACCCCACAACAACCTGAACAAGCTTTCGAGACTCATCTTCAGGTGTTGACTGAGTCATTCTGAAAGTTTGAGTTTATGTACATGTTTGGAGAGTGAGTAACCAGATTCTTCTTGGAGTACCTCATTAGTCGACATGACTGCTACACAGCCACTTCCACTTCAGTGTTTGTGCAGTCAGCAGCTAACTTGAATATTAAAGCTTATCTCTTACAATGCAGCCTTAAGTGAACTAAAAAAAACATTTACAGCTTTCTCAAGAACCTGCATCATGAAGGGGTATTGCAGAGTTCATGCCTTTGTTTGGAAATGCAGTAACTCCCTGCTGAAATGAACCCACTTTGGAAATTGTTTCTGTCTGCTTTTCATGTTTGTCCTCCTGCTTTCAAATAACCTTGTGCCCAGCTAGAGTTGATAAAGGAGCAGGATTAGTGTTGGAAAGGCTACAAGCACAAGTTATCCTCAGGCAACCTGGGAGGTTTGCACCAGTGGCCACTTTGGAACAATTGTTACATCCGTGTCCCTCCCAGTGACAGTGAGTGGCTTTCACCACAGCACAGGTGGGAGATAGATCACTTCAGGTTCTCTGTGGAGTAAGGATATGCAAAAGGAGGTACTGCAGGGTAGCAGGTACACGTATAAATCCACACTTTCTGACGTTGAAATAACTTGTCTAGGGAACTAAAGCTTTAATGTTTTTATGATTCATATCCGAGTAATGATTAACTGAAATGGTAATGTAGAGAGGATCCATAAAAACAGATTTGAGATCAGCAGTGACTTTCAGGGTCTTTGACAATGAGTCAATTACTGTGAAAAGCTGGAGGAGTAACACTGTTCGTATCACACGTAAACCTTCAAAAAATAGGAAAATCTTAGGTGCTTCTAACAAAATATTTTCCCCTTTTTAAAAGAAAAAAAATTAAAGACACTGGGGTTTGTGTCACACATAATAAACATGATGGTGAAATCCTGGAATTACTGCAGGATGAAAATATTTGTACTAGAAATAGACATTATTGTCGGGGGTTTTTGTGTGTGTGGTTTGGTTTTGTTTTTTTAAATATTCAGAAGGAATATTCATTCCTTCTTTATTTTCCAGCCTGGAAGATTATTCAAAATGTAGAAATACTAGGAATGCAACCATTTATATGAAGCAGCAACATGTTGAATGTTACAGTGCTTAAAAAACAAGTTTTCTGTGACAGAGAATACTGGAAGCAGGAAACGAAAAGTCCTGTGGAAAGTGGATCTCATATGGTATCAGCCTAGCTATGTTACATCCTAGAAACCTGGAGCGCTTATGAATGAGAGAAGTGGAAAAGTATTCTCAAGAAATGGGGAAAAAAACTCATTCTCTTGAAATGTCAGCTGGGATTTTCGAAGTATTTAGCAATTGTCTGTGTCTGGCCCAGCTTGGAAAGCTGTCCCAGTTTAGGACATCACTTGAACATATGGTTCTATGCGGCTGATGGAGCATAAGTGTTACGTGAAGCTGAGCATCCCACATATGGATGGGCTTAGGAATGTGCGGAAATGCTTTGTCTGAATTAAGGACCCTGTTTAGAGGCTTCCATGCATTGGCAGAGGTTGAAAAGGTTTATCTTGAAAATAAGGAATGAAGATTGTTGCATTGATTTTGTGTGTGTGTGTGTGTGTTTGTTCTAAAAGTAACGTTGGTCACATGAGAAATTGTGGAATACAAATAAGCACATATACAAAATATTGTCCTCATTTTTCTATGCTGCAACAGAGTTCAGGAGCTTTTCTCTGAAAATTCTTTGTGTATGTGTAGTTTTACACTTAGGAAAGTAGCAAATGCTTTTAATCAAGATGGACAATTGTGTGCAGACAAAGGAGACACGATGCAAGATTGAAAATATAAAGGATTTTTTTGTCTTCCAGAAGTTTAGTACACATGGTTAAAAATTTTAGAAAAATAATTTGTGACAGGGCTTTCTCATATCAAAAATCGTTGTAAAACTGCACTGTAGATTGAAAAAAACAATCTTGCTTGCATATCAGGGATAAGTCTTGTTTTTATCTTATTTTTCCTTATTCCTCAGTGTCATTACCAAAACAAGTATTTCAGTGCATTAGAAAATGTAATTTGAGTCAACTGATACCTCAATCGGTTCTGAGATATATGTAATTTCCTGTGATGTTGAACAGAGAGAATTGATTTCAAATGTATATTTTTGGATTAAGGTGAAGGGATCAAGTGGGAAGGTAACTCTTATGTCTGATGATTGAATTTGACCTGCCATATGAGCAGAGCAGAATCCTGAAGGATGATATCTATGACATATAAATGCCATGTCGATATATTAATTTTGTGCCTATAAGGAGAGCTGGGTAGGAAAGTGGTGAATCAGTAACACAGTATTTGTAACACACAGAAAGGCATCTCAGCAGTTTCTCTATGTGTATTCCTGTGCTTAAGGATAATAATTCCTAGTTACTTGGTCCATATACAGAACGTGGAAGAAACAAGAAACTTCTCACTCACTACTCATCACTGGAAACTCCCAGAAACTCCCACTACTCCCACAGGAAACTGGATTTTGTGGAGCAGAGCCTGTGTTTGAGACCTAAATGTAACTCATGCTCTGGGCTGGGCTTTGCTGTGCAGAGAGGTTTGAAGGCCACTGCAAAATTTTCTTTCAGGTGAATTCAGATGACTAATCCAAGTAGTTATATGATTTTTCTTTTAAATCTGATTTTTTGAGGAAACAATATAAATTTTTGTCTGTATGTTTTCAATGAATAATTTTTTAACTACTCTGCTGACTACATTTGGCTGAAAAGCAAAGACTGTAATATTATGACTATTTCATGAAAATAAGTAGCCCAGCAGGTCCTACTAATGCCTTTGATCCAGAGAGGTGAAAGTGTACCTTTTCATGCAAAAGAGTTTTTGCAGAAAAAAAAATTATGGAAGTGGGAGGTGCTATGGAGGTCAGGTTGCAAAATAATTCCATAAACAGCAAAACTCATTTCATCAAAATTTTGAACTTGGGCAGAAACATAGTTCTATGAGGTACCTTGCTGTAGGACCTTAGAAAATTATCTGTGGTATTTCATAGATATTTCTGCATTCAAATTGTACTTGAAAGTAGCTCAAAGCTGCTAGACTGGACACCTGAACATGTAATTTTCTACCACTAGTGTGCTTGTAGGTATGTTTGCATTTTTGCTTACATTCTAGTATTCCTCTATCTTACATATTCCACATAGAAATATTTTATGAACATGGTTTTTTATTTGCTGCCCATTTCAAGTCTCTAAATGTATTATAAATATTGTCCATCTGGATACAATATTCTTGTTTTTCAGGGCAACAAATGTCCCTTTCTTCTTTCTACTCTTGTTTCACAGCCTAGATAACACCAGTCATGATTCAGAAAGTATATGAGCAGCAAAGTACTCTCCAGATTATCAGTTGATCACAAATGTTCTTTGATGTGTCTTTAGTACTCAGTATTTTCAGAAGAGACCAATGATATAGTGATACCCCAGGCAGTGGATACTTGAAAGAAGTGTGGTCTTTATTTAGTGCATAATCTTCGTTCTGTGAACATCAGGCTTATATCAAGGGTAGGTCTTTGGGTTGCAGAATAAATGTGACTGAATAGTTGCTTTTAAAAATTTTAGAATGTGTCCATAACCTGACTATGGAAATAGTAATTTTATTTATAATCCAGCATTCACTGTGCATATTTCACTCCCATATGTTGATATGAATTAATACCTGAAAGCAAATGCTCCTTACAAATATTTCTTTACAGTTATAATCAGAGGAACAACAAATTTCTTGAGTTTAGCTTTCCCCTCCTTTAAAAATATCAAGTTTTATTAAAAGTTCAAATGAGTAACTGATGAGCTCTCATTTGCTAAAGTCTTAAATGGAAAGCCTTCTAGAACAGCGTGGTATCTTTGTAAGTCCTGAAGATCTTTGTCTCTGTTCACTTAAATGTATTTTTCAGCATTTATTGTGAACATGCAAACATTTTCTAGTTATATTGTTTTAATGGAGAAGCAGCCATGAGTGATGTAATTCTACATGGTAATTTTCCTTTTCTATACAGCTGTTGCAAAATTAAAAAGCTGTAAAGTTACAAATGGCTTCATATGAAGCAATACACAGCATGGAATTTCCTGCCAGTGGTTAAAATAATACAATTACTTTTAACAGATGAAAACAGTTAAGCAGGTCCCTGTTTAAAAAAATGAAAAGCCTTTCTTCTGAAAGTATCCCTTTAAAACATTTGCTTGAAAATAAGTAAAAACCAATCTTGGCATAGAATACTTTTACTCTTTTGGGGTTTTGGCATACAACACAGATCAACAGTGACAGGTTAGAAACCTGTGAAAGAAAAGCTTTATTTGAGCACAATTCACCAGACGTACATCTTAGTTTAGTCTTGTCTCCATCTGCAGAGTAAACCAGCCATATGCTTAGAGACATCATTGTCTTTTCTCTTTTTTTTTTAATCCACTGCACCAAAAAAAGAAAAGTCATTAGGTTTGACAAGACTGGTACATTTTATAGTTATTACAAGGGAGCACAAAACAAAACCAGACCAGTTTCACAATGTCCATGATTGTCCTAATGCACCAAAGAATGTTTTTTACATTCTGTAAGGGGGATACTGATTAATTGGTTCTTTGTAACTCCAAATTGAAATCACTGTGTAACCTGGTTGTGCTCAGCACAGGAAGCCTTTGGGGATGCCAAAGTTTGGACATGAGTCTGGGACATAGAGGAGTCCCAGAACTATTGTGTTCAGTGAGCTGTGAAAAGTCATTCAGAAGAGAAACACTCAGCATCCTTTATTTATTTGCATTGAAATATTTATCTGTGATGTGAGGCATTCATAATAGATTGTCAATCTCTTGTGCCTTATGATGAATCTGGGTATCTTGCATTGAATTCTAAGTATTTTCTTCTGTGAATAATTTCATAATTGTCACATTTCCAACCTATGAATGTAACCTGACCTTTGGATCCAAATTATCTTTTTTTTTTCTTTCACTGGGAAGGAAATCAAACCTTTAACTTTCTGTTTAAAAAAAACCAAACCAAACCAAACAAAAAAAAACCCTCACCTGCCTAAATTATTAATTTTTACACTTAGAGATTAAAACTCAATCAACCTGAAAATTCATGTCTTACTGCTCTTTCCTGATAATTGAAGGAAATTATTTATGTAGCATAGATTAATATTGTTTCATGTTCTACCTGACATTCCATATTAAAGGATGACGTTGAAATAGAAATGAGTTGGGACTGAAATACCTTATGCAACCACTCTAGTACTTGGAAAGCAATGTGATAGGTTCTTAGTACCAAACCTCACAAAGGAAGGAAGTTTTTACTTCCATCATATTTTCTGGGTGGAACAGAGAGTGAAATGAGCTTGGGAGATAAAGGAAATTAGATAAAGAGAGCAAAGGCATGGTAACAATAACAGTGTGCATCCTCAGTCCTTAGTACTGACTTTCAGGGAGATGGCTGTCACAGAAGCTGTGGTCTTGGTAGAAACACAGGAAAGTCTCTTTTGAAGCTGCATCTAGCACCATCGTAGGCTCCTTTGAGCTGTGTACTGATGACAGAGAAGGGGATGGGTTTTTTCACTGTTCTGGGACAATCAAACACCCAAATAACATCTAGAGTAACATTTGGCATTTCTGGCATAAGTCTGGGCCATTTTCTCTAGAGTAGGAAGCTGTGCTGACCCACCAGCACAAGAAAGTTTGCTCTGAGTTTTTTGAGTGAGCTTCTCTCAGCCTTTTCTCTCTTCCTTTCATCTGTGATTGAAAAAGGATCTTGGAGACAAGAGAAAAGGCAGCAGTTTAGAGGAGGTTGGACAGTGCTAACCCAGAACACAAAGGGTGGAGGTGTATCTGCTCACTGCTGGCATGCAGCCATCATGGTTATCAGCTTAATAGCATAACTTAACAGGAAGAATTACACTCGTGACCTTCTGCTCCAACAGCACAAGCTTCTATCACTTGAGCTAAAGGAGAATCTCCATTAGTAGTTGCTCATTGTCACAGGGCACATATCCCTCTCTTGGGCCAACCACTTATAATGACAAGATATCATAAACACTTGAACAGCTCTGATTTTGTCCAGTAGAGGGAAGTGGATAGACGCAAACACTAACTCAATATGTTAGAGGGAGATATCATCAACATATTAACCACATCATGCATGATTGGCAAAAGGCATAACGATTGCAGAACCTTGCGTTTCTCACCACTGCCAAAACCTCTGTATTGACTAAGGATCATTTCCACTAGAATTGCTGTGTCCTGCACTGTCACTGCTTTTTGAATTACAGAGCTGCCAGAAAAGAGTAATCTGGATCACAAACCAATTTACCATGTTGATGAATATAACATGTTGCTGGGTTATGAACAGCACTCATTAAGTTCAATTTCTCAAATTATGCTCTTGAGGAAAGAAGACTGTTGAAAAATACCTTTAAGAGAGAGCTGGCAATAAGTTGCATTTCAAAAATAGGTTTTTCCTTGGAAATAGGAATGGAATAGTAAATTGGGTACTGCCACAGAACTCCTCCAAAGTGAGAACTCCAAAGCATTTGGATGCTGGATTTCCACTTTCGTGTCAATCAGTATTTCTTGGGTAACATGATAAAAGCAAAATATTTCAGAACTGGCTTTCTTCTAGACCCCTATTTACTTGCTTACAGTAGCCCAGTGGCTGTTCCCTGGGGAGAAAGACACTTACTGAATTTAGAATTGCTCCTTGTCAGCTTTAGCTGTGCAGGTGCTACCTATCCAGTAGGAAAATAAGAAGTGTTTGCCTGTTTTGGAGTCATGCTTGGATTATGAGGGTTTTGTTTGTTTGTTTGTTTTTAAGAGGGCCTTAAAGGCAAAGATGTACCACTCAGCAGTGATAATCACACTGCTGTGCCATGGAAACATGGCCAGCTGTATCAAGTATTTCTAAGCCTGTGACAGGCAATCATCAGCTCTCTTTCTTTGGAACTGCTTGAAGCAGTCCTCTTCTTTTTTAATGCTGAATGATTCTCCACAAGGTCCACCAGCTCCTTTCCTCTCCACTGGATTAGTTGGAGTGTCCAAATTTTAAAGGATGCCAACTGGCTTGCAACCAGCCATTTATAGAGCAGCTCGGGTTCCAGAGGCATTTTTCGCCCAACAACTTTGGCTGTTTCTCATCCTCATTCCTTTCTGTACAGAACTCTGAAGTCCCTGTAGAGGTTTCATAACATCCTGAAGCCTTCATCAAATGGTAAATTGGTATTCTGTTAGGCTGTCAAGAAGGATTAGAAGGAAGGATCTATTCTTCTTCTTCTTATTCTCATTCTTTAATGACAAGTTACATTGCCAGGCTGTCCACTAAATCACATTAGGCAAGGTCTAATTTACTTCTTCATACCAAAATAGAGAGGAACGAGAAACAAAAAAAAAATTTCCCACTTAGGACATGTATTGAGAATTCAGAGAATTCTTGTGTTACTGCAATTCTGTTTTACAAGTTAGCATTTTATTAGCATGAAAATTTATATTGTTCCCTGACTGCTTTTCTCTTTTATTTTAGAAATATATATACACCCATTTTAAATAATTGTGAAGCTTTAAAACAATCTGCATTGGTGAATTTCATCAAAAGCAAGAAGAGTTAATGCCTTAACATGTATTTTCATAGAGATATTTTCAACTAGTTCTGTGAGAGTCACACATTCTTTGTCAGGGATCATCCCTTTCATCCTCACAAAAGGAGTTTGGGTTTTGCTGGAAACTGAAGATGCTGTGTTTACCAGCACTACTTTCACCATTACACGTGTAGACCTCCCATTGCAGTCAGGATCCATGTTTGTGAGTGTAAACAAGAAAAGAGATTCACTGAAAAGGAGTCTATAGAGAATGAGGAAATGTGTATTGTAATGGTAGAAACCATTCTAAATTTAGTTCTGTTGGAGTGTGGACTACTTCCCCGTGTCTAGGGGCATGACTGGCCTTCAAAGGAGAAAGGGGGAGATGCCTTGAAAAGAGGCAGGGGAAGGAAAAACAGAATATCCACAACTGGCTTAATTCACCCTCAAAATACACCTTCTGTGCCTCTCACTTCCATGTTTGGAGTGCTGGCAAAACATCATGGTTAATGCAGCTCTTTGTATTTTTCCATCCTAGTGATATATGTAGTGATGGGACAGATTAGGTTAATTGCAAGAATATGAGTGGGAAATGTACCCGGTGGGCAGTGGAGGCTGCACTAACCAAACACAGAGCTGGGAGAGTTCAATGAGTGTTAATGCTGTGCTGCATCTTGCAAGACCAGAATGAATGCCACACGTTTCCAAGCATAAGAAATTCTGCATAAATAGGACATTCAATTATTTATGAATAGACTGCAAGTCAGTGATTAATTAGCATTTTAAATATGGTTGATTAACACATTAACCCTATTTTATGAAAACTCTTTTAAAAGATACATATTACATGTGCTTCCATTTGATTTTCACATTTCTGATGTCTTTCATCTGTTAGATTACTGTGTCCTATAAGACTTTCTAGAACGTTTAATTATTTACTTTACAAATGCAGGATGTTATAATGATATTTGTAAAGAAAAAGCTAGGATAATGAATATACAATACTGTATTAGCAGCTTCCCCAACTGTTGACAGGAGGTTAGGGGGGTATGGGTGGAGGAAGAAAGAAAATCAAAATAAGATAATAATGTTGCACTAGATGTATACAAGTGAATATGCAATAAGCATTGGGAATAGTGTACAAAAGCAATAACATAATTTACCATTCCGTATGAAAGAACTAGCTGAGGTGCTTTTGTCTGTATTGAAGGTAACATTTGGAAGCTTCCACTGGAAAGCAGAATATAACCTAGAAATGGTTTGCATTATCAGTTACAGAAGAAAACATTTACTTGTTTAATAATCAGTTATTTATTTCTATTATTAATTATTCATCTATCTCTCAGTGATCACTAGCAGATGATCTGCTACCCTACCAAGGGCTGGGATTTACCTGCCAGACCTAACAATGAAGAGAAGAGAAAGAGGGGAAAGCCCCCCCATCTGTAGCTCAGTTCATTTCAAACTGTTTGTTTCTGTGTAGGCTGATTAAGTTCCAGCTGTCTAATAGCCTAAGATACACCATTTCTGTATATTCAGATGGCAATCCACAGACTGTTCTTGTGTAATAAAGTGAAATTATGCTGGGAGTGAAACTGTCAGAACTGACCTTTTTTCTGGGGTCTTGTCTCATGACATACAGAACGGAGAAGACATTGAGCCTTCAGAGCACTCAGCATCTCAGGAGGGTCCGTGTTTAAAGTACACACCTGCTCCTCTGCAGTAAATAGTCAATATTCTCACATGAAGGCATATGCTTGAATATTTTGTATAATTGGCTCTGTCCCCATTTCAGCAAAAGAATATTGAAATTCGTGGTGTTAGAGTTGACTGTTTCCCCTCTACATTGTTAAGGACAAAAAGCCCTACAAAAGCAAAGATCAAAGTATTCTTGGAATTTTCCAAAGTTAAGGTGTGTGGAAAAAAAAAAAGGGAGAAACACATGATACTGAAAATTGATCAGCTGGCTCTTCACCTGAAAAATTATTTATTAGCAGGGATATCATCAAGGTACAATGTAGGTTTATGGACCAAAGTAATTGAAAAAGGGCATAATGGGCAATTCTTACTTATCTTAATCTGAGTTTGTTTGTGCAAGTGAGATACATGTTGTCTACAGTATGCTTTTATATGCTGTATAGAGAGGCAAGATAACTGCTAATGTCATTAGCCTGCTGCTCAGGTCTGCTTCTCCAGAAATTCTTTCTTTGCAGTAATGTTATTTTGCCATCAAAACGATCTCTAATCTTTCACAGTGCTGTATTTCCTGTCTGAAAAAAAACCCCAACCAAACGAACAAACAAAACCACCAGATATTTTAAAATTTTATTTGCTTACTTCTGCCTTTTGGCCTCTAAGTATAGGGTAAGCTTTTTTGATGATAAGATAATAAAAAAATGGAGGTAGCCATATTACAGTGAAGGTCCATATCTTTGAAATGTGGGAATTGGAGTATCTGGAGAAGTTGCATGCTTCATTGCATTAAGGCACCATATACAGGGTATGTGATTACCATGCATAAGGAGGCTTGTGGAGCAAGTTCAGTGAAGTCATTATGATGATATCATTGCTGGTGGCCATTACTCTACATTACTAGTGGCCATTACTGTAATCTAAATGGACATTGGGAGGAGATTATGGTGAAAGGTTCTAATGGCTTGCACATTAGAGGTCCTTAACATATAAGCACCCAGGATGAAAGTCTATGTACAAAGAGTTAAATGAATTGTGCAGCATCTTCCCCCAGGGAGTCATTAAAGGTATTATGCAAGTTTAAGTACACTTCTTTATCTGGGCTATTAGACCTTTCAAACTAGGAGGTCTAAAGGAAAGAGCTCCTGAGTAGTGGTTTTCCCAGGTGTAAAATCAAGCCGGTGGGCTGGGGTTGAAGTGTGGTGGGTGAGAGTGGAAGACAATCTATAGTTTAAGCAGGTAAATCTGTCAGATTTCCCAAGTGCTGGGGAAAAGACTGATAATTGTGTGCAGCTTTCTTTCAAAGGAAGAAGGTGTGCATCTTTCAGGGCTTTACTTTGAAATACAAACAAATTATCCACCTCTTCCTCAGCTGGAAGAGGTAAATAATCCAGGTTTGCTATATTATTGCAATATTTTGTTCCAATGTCTCTTTTTCTTAAAAAAAAAACCCAAAACCAAAAAAGCCCCAAACACACCAACAAAAAGAGCCTAGTAGAGTAGCAACATGCAGAGTGCAAGTATTCTCACAATGTGAGTATCTGCTGTCACAAAGATTTTCCAATACCATTAATGTAAAACATTAGGCATTGCCAAAATTCTATGGTTTATACTTTCTGTCTTGAATAAATAATGGAAGACAGGAATAAGTAGAAAAGGGAAATAAATTCTTCCTCTCAGCAGAGATTCCCTTTGCAGAGATGTATATTTCCTTCCTCCAGTATGTCTCCAGAGCTGATAGTAAAAGGAATTCAGAAACCTCAGGTAGCACACAAGGCAGCAATCCAGCTATACTCTGGGAAGGGTCCCTGGTTGTTACAACAACTCTCTGTAGCTTGGAATTTATTTTTAGGTCTTTGCATTCATGGTCAAGCAAAATATATGTAAAACTATGTCATGTCTTACAGGATCTAGACCTAAAGTATACCAAGAGTAAAGGATTTTCTATTTATGAGCCTATCTTGACTTATCTGATTTGAGGTATGTGGCTGAGTCAAAGCTATCTATTTGCAGAAATTTTTGCAAGACCTCATGTTTGTACAAAGCCTTTCTACCAAGAAGAAGATGAATCATTGCTAAAGATAAGTCATTATAGTCAAAATAGAAACCAAAAAGTGTGAAGTGGCGGGGTGGTAAATCACTGTAGTTAGGGGTAAGAGGTTAGGGGTAAGAGATTCAGTTCAGGGTAATTCTGGATGAAACTTGAGTTGCAGTTGAATTGAATACCTTCAAATACCTATGATAAAAACGCAGGAATTATGGTCCTGAGTCCTCTGTACAGGTCTTGGGGGATCTAATCAGAGAACGACCAGCTCCACTCTCCCCCAGGGTTGTGGGTTTCCCTCCCAATATAGGATGAGCCCACCAGTTTGTTTACACTAAGTCTTGTGCTGAGCTGAAGGCACTGTGTTATTGAAGTGCACGCATTGGCCCAGAAAGTTTTATCTTACAGTTTAGGTATAAACTTAAATGCTTTAATGCAATTTTAATTAAGGCATGGATTAGAGAGGAAGAGGACAGTGTAGAAATATTTCCACGGAAGTTTTATTGAGCATGCAGAGTAGCAAAAGAGAAACAATTTGGGTTTTGTCCCACAATGCTTCAGTCTTCAAAGGCTGCAAATCCTCTAATTAATTGGCAGGTAGAAAATAGGCTGTATAGAAGTTAATTCACTGGGGGCTACATATGCTGCGGCTGTGCCCTCAGTGCCTGTTACAGTCCTGATCCAAAGTCAGTTGAAGCCAATCGATCAGGCCCTAATTGCACACTGATTAGTATCACTGAGCTTGGCAGCATAGTAAATCTTTAAGAATTAGGAACCACTGTGTTTTTTGGAGTAGTTCTTTTCACCATTATGTGTGACTGATAACTTGCAGTGGGATTTAAACACAAATATTGTATTATTGAGAGACAACACTATATGTAATTGTTGCCAAGATAATAGATGAAATAGCTCAACTTCCTTTGGAAAAGTTTCAAAGGTTGAAAAGTTTTAGACAGGCATTTTTTGCAGGTGTAATGAAAGGATCAGCGTGTATTTCCCACAAGGGCTTTCATTTTTCATTTTTATCCTTAAGAGAAGCCAGTGGCGCTTCCTGAGTATTGTCATTGACTAAGGCACAAAGAAGGAGAAAAAAGAAACAATTGATAAAAAAAAAAAAAAAAAAAGAAAGAAAAAGTGAATCAAAACATGACTTCTTGTTTTCAAGAAGAAGGGCCAACTTTTACTTTATAGTAACAGCTTTGAGATCAGCAGCTGTGGGATTACATGGCAGAGGTTTGTAAAAAAAATCAATAACTGCTGCTGTTTGGAGAGAGGGAAAGAAAGGACAGCTAACTAGACCAGATTGTAACAGTTCTGCAAGCAGTCACAATGCTCACCTTACAACAGCGCAGACCTGCAAATTATTAAATAATAAATCACAAAGTCGAACAGTCTTGGGTGGACAGAATGCGTTTGACTGTAAAGCAGACAGAGGCCTATGAATTATTCACATCTCAAGCAAAGATAAAACAAGCGGAGAAGAAATGAGAAGAATTCTTCCAAACAGGTTCTCCTGTACTGAAATATACCTTTTGATTACTGATACATATTTGGGGATTCAACCGGTCAAAGTCATGCCAGAACTAAGAAGAAGGAGACAACTGCAACCTAGGTTTAGTGCTATGGGAAAATCCTGGCATTAATAAGTAACTTCAGAAGTAATGTTCCTGTGAAATATCATTTTGCAACATTAGTATGTTAGCAATTAAGGAGGAAAAAATAGATCTCAGAAAAAAATTGTCATAGAAATGTCAATATCTCAAGTATTTTCTTTAATTTAGTGAATTAAAACTTTGTAAGAGCTTGTTTTAATCAGAAAAGCAAGCTGGAAGCTGAAGATTTGCTAATGAAAATGATGAGAATAGTATATTTTGATAATTTTAAGCATCTGACTTAGCTGAAATAGGAAGAAAAAAATTCAAGCTGCTCTTCAAATACAAAGACAAGAACAAAAACCAGAATTCTTTGCTCTGGACTGTGGACTTTTATCACTGGTTTATACCATATAGGTTATTTGAACATAACTAATGTTCATGACTTACAGAGAAAACAGTATCAATTAAACCATTCATTTTCCTTTGAAGGTGGTTTTTTTTTTGTTGCTGTTTTTAAGCTATGTTTTTTTCTTTTGTTGTTGTTTTTTTTTACATTTAATGTTTTTCCTAGCAGAATTTCCAGCTTACTGTACTGATACACCCATAGAGCAGAAGAAATATACATGGTCAGATCCTGCTTATACTGAGGCCAGAGCATAACATTATTTGTCAGTATTGATGACAAAGAAACATTTGGAGTGGAAAAGACCTCTAAGATCATTAACCCAGCACTGCCAAGTCCACCAGCAAACATGTCCCTAAGCATCACATCTGCCCATCTTTTAGATGGTAGTGACACCTTCTTTCTAAATAGTGTACGGTGTCCTGAGGGATGGAAATACACTGCTGTTGAGCCTCATGCTGTCAGAAGTAGTAGAAAACCACCTCTCCTTTATTCTTGACTTCTTGAATACCAAGTTTGTGAGCAAACATACTTGTGGGAACCTCTCCTATGACTGACTTTACATTTCTAAGACAGTGCAATGAAAGAGAAGAAGGGACAAGGATCAAATTCAAGAGAAGGCACAGCTAATCCTGCTGAAGGCCCCTGTATGAGTGTGCTGGACTCCCCGTGATGGGTCAGATATTTGCATATTCCAGTTACTGGAAGCAAATGTTCTCAGTTTTCTGAGCACCAGCTCTTCTGGTGTCTCTGTCTGAGAGTTTCCCAGAAATGTGTGTCCTGATAAGGAGCAGAGTTGCTTTACTAGTGTAGCTTCCACAAACTGCAAGTGCAGATGAGAAACAGCACATGCCAGTGCCCAAGGATGGGAGATCTGGTTCAGGATATTTTCTGGTTCTTTTGATATTTTCTGTCTTTGGTGCATTATGCAGAGAAGGTACCAGCCATGTCAGCCTTGGTTATGCTGAACAGGAACTGTCTGATAAAGAACAGATGAAACTTGTTTTAAAATGTTTCATTTTATCCTTCAGGAAAGAAAGGTGAGCACCTGCTTAATGTGCTCTAGTGAGTACTATCAATTAAAGAGTTGTGAAGTAGATATTAGAATATTATTTATAATTCTGTTATATAATGGCTTAGATGGCCTGCACTGGAGAAATTAACATGACAGAGGGATGGAAATCATGTTAGAATTTGGACGTATTTGAGAGTTGATGAAATTATATTAAAAAAATACCATTCAGAATAAACACTAATGACATGCCTTTTTATTGATGTTTAATTCAGAAAAGAAGTTAATGCATGCCTTGAAAAGCAAAGAAGGTCTGCTTTATGCTTAATAACTTGCTTAAACTGAATTTCAGACAGAAAATTAATTTGTTCTTAAGAACTAGAGCACTTTCTAGAAGGGAGAAAAAGTTACAGTATTAGCTTCTTTTTCTGAATACCAGTGCTCTTCAGTATGTTTGAAATCTGAGAACCAGCTGGATGACTACAGTGTTTGGAATTGCCCCTTGGTTTTTGGAATGGTGGTTGGGTTCTGACTGTCCTAGGAAGGGCAAAGGCCAGTCAAGGTGTGGCCATGCCCCTGGCATTGAA